>NW_017306677.1:890638-928845 GCF_000935625.1 Nanorana parkeri
ATATATATACTGTACACACATATATACTGTATATTATGTAAACTCCCAGTTATGCTGTACCCACGGGGATTGGTAGGTGCCAGATAACTGTAGTTATCCCCCGCCCGCCATGGCGTCCCAAGCTTCTGGAGACAACAGATGAATGTAAGCAGTCGAGAGAAACAGCCAGACTGCTATTGGCTATTTCAAATTGCAATAGCAGGCTGGCTATTGAAAGAAAGTTCTCTCTCAGGTCCGCTCCTCTGCTCAGTGGACAAGTACAATAGCCAGCCTGCTATTGGCTATTGCATTTGCAATAGCCAATAGCAGGCTGGCTATTGCTCCCGACCGTGGAATCTAGCCGACTCCCGGAAGCAAGATGTAACCAAATAATTCCTAAGCTTACCTGCTAATTACATTTTTTTGTGCACACCATGCAAACGACAATTTTTTAGTGTGCATTGAACCACCGGCAACAAAAAAACAAATCGAGGCCATATGTCCTTGACCTTTTTTTGCCAGTTGCTTGAATGACAGATAATGGGGAATTTACTGTATATATATTTTAGGGTTGTGATCAATGATTCATACTCTGAATGGTTTGTTAGTGGTGTTCCCCAAGGTTCAGTGTTGGGTCCCTTACTGTTTAATCTATTTATAAATTACATAGATTTGGGGGTTAAAAGTACAATTTCTATGTTTGCAGATGACACCATGTTATGTAGTGGAATACAGTCCTTACAGGATGTCTCCATCTTACAAGCAGACCTGAATGCACTGTGCGATTGGGCAACTATTTGGCAAATGAGGTTTAATGTTGATAAATGTAAAGTTATGCACCTGGGGACTAAAAACATGCACGCGTCATACACTCTAGGGGAGTATGTTTGGGGGAGTATGTTTGGGGGAGTCAATGGTGGAGAAAGATCTGGGTGTTCTGGTAGATGATAGACTCAATAATAGCATGCAATGTCAAGCCGCAGTTTCTAAAGCAAGCAAAATACTTTCTTGTATTAAAAGGGGTCTAGACTCCAGAGAGATAGAGACATCATCCTGCCCCTGTACAAAGCATTAGTAAGACCTCAACAGGAATATGCAGTTCAGTTTTGGGCACCAGTTCACAGAAAGGATGTTGTGGAACTGGAGAAAGTGCAAAGAAAGGCAACTAAAATGATAAGAGGCATGGTGGAGCTCAACTATGAGGAACGATTAGCTGACCTGAATTTGTTCTCTCTTGAGAAGAGGCGATTAAGGGGGGACGTGATCACCATGTATAAATACATAAATGGTCCATATAGTGAGCTTGGTGCCAAATTATTCACTTTAAGGTCACTGCAAAGGACAAGGGGGCACTCCTTGTGTCTGGAGGAAAAGAGGTTTAACTATTGACAAGCCGCAGTTTCTAAAGCAAGCAAAATACTTTCTTGTATTAAAAGGGGTCTAGACTCCAGAGAGATAGAGACATCATCCTGCCCCTGTACAAAGCATTAGTAAGACCTCAACAGGAATATGCAGTTCAGTTTTGGGCACCAGTTCACAGAAAGGATGTTGTGGAACTGGAGAAAGTGCAAAGAAAGGCAACTAAAATGATAAGAGGCATGGTGGAGCTCAACTATGAGGAACGATTAGCTGACCTGAATTTGTTCTCTCTTGAGAAGAGGCGATTAAGGGGGGACGTGATCACCATGTATAAATACATAAATGGTCCATATAGTGAGCTTGGTGCCAAATTATTCACTTTAAGGTCACTGCAAAGGACAAGGGGGCACTCCTTGTGTCTGGAGGAAAAGAGGTTTAACTATTGCATACGGAAAGGATTCTTCACAGTTAGAGCTGTAAAAAATGTGGAACAGACTCCCCCAGGAGCTAGTTCTAGCTAGCTCAATTAACTGTTTTAAAAAAAAAATCTGGATGCATGCCTAAGGCCCCATTCACACTGAGCGATTTATCGCGCGGTAATCCGCGCGATATCGCGGATATTTACCGCGCGATATTGCTCTCCAATGGGGCTCTGTCCGTCACTGTCGCGGGTCGTGCGTCGCTACAGCAGGACCCTTTTTCGAGCGGATTTTGCCGTGATTCTAGTTTGCTCAATGCAACCATTTGCGCGATATCGCGCGACAAACTGCGCAATATCGCGCAAAATGCAAATCGCGCGATTTGCGAATCGCTCAGTGTGAATGAGGCCTAAATGTACAGAATATTGCCAGATATCGACTTCTTATAAGTAAAATAAGCACCAGAGATTGTTGATCCGGGGAATATCCTTGCCTTATGGGGTCCGGAAGGAATGTTTTGCCCTGCTGGAGCAAAGTGAACCATGCTTTATAGGGGTTTTTGTTTTTTGCCTTCCTCTGTGGGCAACTTTTTTTGTTGTTATCTCTATGGGTTGAACTTGATGGACTTTTTTCAACCTAACTATGCAAATATAAATATATTAAAACTAAAACATGTCCTAGGAAGACAACAGTGCTTCTCAATAGATACAGCACAGTGAATGAGGATTGTCACTCACTATAGGAAGTGTGCTCCTGGCTGGGTCACCAGGTGAAAGGAAAGGAAAAAGCCTGAAAAATGAAAGTGATACAGCCACCATATGGAAGGACTGGTAAACTGTAACATATTACATTTTTGTTCTTGGGTTTAGATACACTTTAGGCAGTGGGCGGCACTACACATAAAGCACATGTTAAAAAACCTTTTGAAAATCTTCCGAAATATTTCAGCAGCAGCTGAATCTTTTAAGCCACTTCGTGCAAGGGAAATTCTCAATGCGTTTCTGAGATAATTGAGTTGCTTTATCAGGAGTCCAGGAGTAGACATTCTATAAATACATCCATCCCATTGTACACTAGATCATACCGCATTACTCATATTTATGTGGGTGGAGGCACCGTAGGGGATTTTAAAGGTTTCTTTAGCAAGACTGAAATGGTTAAAATCTACCACTGAAAGTGATTTGTTATATGTGTTAAAAGGTGCAAAAATACATAGTTACATAGTTAGTCAGGTTGAAAAAAGACACATGTCCATCGAGTTCAACCTTTAGAGATCCAAAAAAAAAAGCCTAAACAGAACGCTATGCCCACAATTACCCACTGTTGAATACCATAATGAAATCCAGTATGGACGGCACCACACATAAAGCACATGTTAACAATCCTTTTGAAAATCGTCCAAAATATTTCAGCAAAAGCTTCTAAGAGTTAGAAGCTTAACAAAGCTAATAATGCAAAAAAGTGCCTTATGCTGAACATTTTCAGAGGACTCAAGTAAACATCTGTATAAATACTGAGACACTTTACTATCACTTTGGCTGTGTGCATTATGAATTACTTACCTTGGAAGGTGGGATTCAGAAGCTCCCTACGGTTAGGACACAGCAAGGCATTTCCATAGACAAGGTCCAAAGCACAAAGGAGAAGATGGTAAGAATTCACTAAATCGTCACTTATCATTGGAAAGTTTCCTGCAAAACAAAGACAAAAAAGTTCAAACATGTTAACACAAGAGATCATATACTAACCACTCATAAGTGAAATGCTTATTCTTACATATTTCTCCTATCAATGTTATAGTGGCAAAGATATTTTTCTTTTACTAGAGTACAATGTTGCTTATCCCCTAAAAGTTTTTAAAAAATTATTATTATTATTGTAGAATGAGATGAAAATATGCAAATACTATAAACAGTCAACAAAAAGAGCAACTAGAAAAATTAAGAAGGCAATAAGGCCTCATTCACACATGAATCGGCCTGCACGTAC
Organism: Nanorana parkeri; assembly: GCF_000935625.1. NCBI lineage: Eukaryota > Metazoa > Chordata > Amphibia > Anura > Dicroglossidae > Nanorana > Nanorana parkeri. Next base: position 894,385 of record NW_017306677.1, read on the forward strand.
AGCTCGGTGCTGCGTGCGGGGCCGTACCAAGTAGCTGCCGGGAAGGACAGGTGCTGCGTGTGATTAGAACGCAGCCCCCGTCCTGCTCTATGGGGCTACGCGGCTGTACGCCCCCCTACGCTCACCTCATTTGCAGGTCCGTAGGGGTGCGGGTTTTCTGGCCGGGACGCATACATGTTCCATTGCGGCGGCGTATGAATACGATCACCCGCACCCCTACGGACCTGCAAATGAGGTGAGCGTAGGGGGGCGTACGGCCGCGTAGCCCCATAGAGAAGGACGGGGGCTGCGTTCTAATCACACGCAGCACCTGTCCTTCCCGGCAGCTACTTGGTACGGCCCCGCACGCAGCACGGAGCTGTACGTGAAGGCCGATTCATGTGTGAATGAGGCCTAAAAATATAAAAATAGTTAAAATGTCAAGTTCTACCTCTCTATTAGCTGATGTATGATCTCAGAGTAAGCGCTTGACAATTTAATAAGATACAGGGACCGTAGATTACTACATCATAAACACTTTCCCCTGCAACCTAGTGATTCAAGTATAAAACACAAAATAAAGGTTCTGCACTATATCCTATGCATGCTTCCATGTAATGTTCTTGTCAATGTTGCATCTCACACCTTGTGACGGGCAAATCGCCACAAAAGAGTTTCAGTCTTTGAGTTTATGATATAAATTGTTTATTATCTTTCCTCAATCTTTTACAAATTCAACATTTTGCATTAGGTGCCCCGGTGGCTTGCTTTTCATCAGGAAAACTACACAATGTATGAAGGACAGAATGTTAAGGTAGCAATAAGGAATAGATTGGTGCATCCAGCTGTTGAAACAGGGGCATACTATATCACAATTGAGATTTCAGGATCTTCGATGATGTACCGTAGATCAGAATTATTCATTAAGAATTATTATTAATCAGAAGATTAGAAACATTATCCCCATTGGGTCTGATCCAATCAACACAGAAAGACTTTATGTTAACACCTGTAGGTTGATTGTTGCTAATCTTGCGAGGACCAACCAACAAAGCTAGTACCAAATTTTTACTTAAGATGTTTAGTACTGCTCTGTTTAAAAGAGAGCTATGGAGTAACCTTTTTCCCCATAATTCTCTTCAGGGTCACAGGAGGACACATACTACTTCCTCCCTTGACCCAAAACTCAGTATATAGTGAGCTATTACTGAGATCGCCACAGCCTGGATGGATCCCGACAAAACTGTTGCAATCCACCCCATTGGCTGATTGACAGCGGGCTCTGCCTATCTAGAGGCAGAGTCAGCTGTGCCTGCCCCCTCCCCCAACCATTCTTCAGCGCTGAGTGTTTTTCACTCACCCCATAATTTTTCCTTAAGTTACTGCAACTCCACAGCGTCCTTGGTTCAAATCTGGGTGCCCTCTGTATGGTTTAGCCTTTGGGTCATGTAATTCTGTTCAGTAGAGATAGACACTGGAGGGTTTATCTTGTGTACTTCCCCATGCGGTGTGTTGTCCTGGGTGGTGTTATGTTCTCATTCTAAGGTATAGGGTGAGATTTACATTTTGTAGGAGGTTCTCCAGCAGGTCTGTCTCTTCATTTTGGAGGATGGAATTTTTTTAAATAATCTGGTTTTTATTGAATGTAGGATGTACCCTTTTATTTCACTGATTACACTTGCAGTTCCCCATCAGGTCCACTTCCTTGCTGTTGTCCCATTGGAACATATTGTATTGATGCGGCAGTTAGTGATTGGTTATGGAGGTATTTAAACATGTTTTGATGTTTTGTGTTTGGCCTGAAAAAGAGAGAGTGTGGGCTCTAACTGTTGCCATTTTTTAGAATTTACATGGTGCTGCTTTTTTTTGATGAGAAAATAATAGTTATTTTTACACAAAATCCTCGGTGTGAGACGCCTTTTGCTGCAATAAGTTGTGGCTAACCCTGTGAATGTCGGTGGGTTGGTGACTACAGCACAAGGAACATTATTGAGACTGTTTGGTGTGCATTCTATGATTTAGTGTTTTCACAAGAAGGAAAAAGTATTAAATACAAGTAGTAAAAGTGGAAGTCAGAGTAGAAAGTGAAGTCAGAGTTCACAAACTCACAAAGGGCTTGGTATTTTCTGTGCTAGCTTAGACACACTGCATAATGTAGATATAAACCACAAAAACAACCACAAAAACAACCACAAAAACAAAGGAAGTCAGATGGCAACTGTATTTCACACGTTAAGTGCAGATGTTAAATAAATAGGCGCAGGCCTTCACAGCTGTTTTGTACTGGTATTAGGTCTATGGTTGACAGTGATAGCCACATTTGCACAGCACTTTTAAGGGGCCCAGATAGGATATTCTAAAGTTATATATTATACTCAACATTTATGAAGTGTCTACAATACCTATATGACCTATTCCTGTAAATTAGAGCTGAATATAAAGCACCTATTGACATCAGAACATGTTTATATGTTCTGAAAATTAAAGGAGAACTATGAGGTGAGTGCTTTTCACTCACCTCATAGTTCTAGCCAACCTGTGACAATGAGACTGCCACAGGACGGCTCAGTAGATCGGGAAGTGAGCGAACACATACTGGCGTTCACTCACTTCTCGATCCTGTCACGGCTCTCTGCCGTGACAGGGGAGGGGCTAGATTCTCCCCTCCCCCGCTGCGATCCTCCAGCGCTGACTGGCGGAACGGACGGGGGAGGGTACAGCTGGCTCTGCCTCTAGATAGGCAGAGCCATCTGTCACTCACTCAGCTGGGAGGATCCAGACATAATTGTCGGGATCCGCTTCAGCTGCGGCGTCTCAGTATACCACGAGCTGTAGCTCGCGGTATACTGAGCTTAGGGTGACGGGAGGACGCTAGTTTGTGTCCTCCCGTTACCCTAAGGAGAACTATGGGGAAAAGCCCTAACCCCATAGTTCTCCTTTAACACTTGGATTAAAGACCATCTCCAAGGAAACTAAATAAATGACCCTTAACCCAAAGTTTAAGTGCTTAGTTTTGCCTAGGGGCTGGAGTAAAGCAGATTTACTTACCTGCTCCCTGCCCCCACCTGCTCCCTAAATGCTGCTAGAACCGTCCACTCAGCCTCCTCTTCCCTGGACTCCAAAAGTTTAGGGACCACTGACGTCAACAAGTCTAATGTAGGTTCCATAGACCTGCATTAGATGTGAGGATGCCAAGAGACATTCCCCAAGTGGAAAGGAAGGGGAGAAGAGGAGAGTGCTGACTGGTGAGGGAGCAAAGATCAGGTAAATAAAACTGCTTTATTCTAGCCCCTAGACAAAAACAAGCATTTAACTTTTGTACTGCGGAGTTAGCCCCACTGCAAGGGAACTTTGTTTAGCTACACAGGAAAATGTTATATAGTATTGTGTTTATCTCTTCTGACAAAGCAGAGATGACCAGATAAAACCACAGGCTTCTCAATACTTCCGCATTGGCAGTAATAAGGAGACCAACTGGCATGCAATGGACACTGAAGGCAAATGTCTTGTAAAGAAGATTCTTCAGAGGGTCTTATCAATCTTTTTTTTTTAATGATCAGATTCCCAAGTAATTCCACTTCTACAGGGGCAAATGGCTTTGATGATCTTCCCTATTGAAACACTGCAAGACACTTATATAACTCTTATCAGTTCCCTGTGCATGTTAAATATCAATCAAACCAGCTGACATTGCTCTTTGACCATCAGCTAACTAGTAATCAGGACATTTCAATCATTGTGCATTTCATTCACAACTTTACTTACAAAAATAAGGTTGCTCCAATGCAATGTTCACTTTTATTTTCTAACGTGTCAGAATAATGTAAAGGTTGGCTACTGCCAAAATCCATGATAATCTTTGAATATTTTGAAAAAATATGCAACCGACATAGGCAAGCTTTAGAGCCATTGAACATAAACATTCTAGAACTATTTACACTTAAGCATTCCACTGTGGTATGTTAAAGTGACACTAAACTCAGGAGTTAAATCGCCAAAATACATCCAAGTACCCTAACTATCGACAATACTGTACCTTATTTGGGTATCACATCGGCTGTAGATTCTTAAATCATCTCTGAATTGGTGCTAACACTGTCTTTCCTTCTGGAGGGGGGCTATTTTTGTTCCCTATGGTCCCTGTGTGTGTTGTAAAGTAGTCACCGTTCCACGCTCGCTCTCATGATAGACTACAATGTCACGTTTAGTTAGCTAATTTGTATTGAAGTTACAGTCCATCACAGGAGCGAGCTTTTTTGAGGATCTACAGCCGAGTGATACACAAATAAGATACATTTTCTTTAATAGTTAAGGTACTTGAATACATTTTTAAGATTCAACTCCTCAGTTTAGTGTCAGTTTAAGGCCCCTTTCACACAGCCAGTCCGATCAGGTCCGCTGTCAGTTTTTCAAGTGGACCCTATTGGATGCCCAATGTAAGTCAATGGGCAGCCGTGTGTAAACTGACTCCAACCAGGTCCGGAAAAACAAACAGAACAGTGTTCTGTTTCACTGGATCGTACCGGATCAAGGGTAATCTGATGTAAACTGACACATGTCCGTTTACATCCGATTCCCTAAGGACAGACATAGGGTGCAGTAATTGAAGTTTGTTACTCCATCGCAAGATGAAAAAAACTGTACGGACACGGATGTCACAGTGGTCACATCCACTCCATACCTCTGTGATCAGGACAGGATCCGTGCATGTGAAAGGGGCCTAATGGACACTCGTTAAAGCATTGTCCTTAGGCAGCCCACTAATTTTTATTGGCCTGCCAGTGCACTACAATGCATGAAAAAACATAAATTACCCATTTTATAAAAAAGCAGTGCACTACAATGCATGGTGCCCTGCTGTAGAATGATTTGGTGGGTCATTCATGATGTATAGCACCACCAGGCACTGCACACAGGGCAGATGTGTTGCCATGCATTGTGAGTGGGTCCTCCCACTATGGAGATAAGCAGTTTAATTGTGTACTTTGCCTGGCAGCCTAGGTCTACATTTACAATTATTAGGGCTGTGGAAATTAAAGATTAATTTGTCGATTAATCGTTAAACTTTTTGATCGATTAAAATTGTTTTGATCGCTAATGAAAACACTCACCTCTCCGCCAGCTTCCGGAAGTCCCGTCGGCGATCCGGTGACGTCACGGACACAGATGTCAGCAGACTCCTCCCCTTCCCCAAGTGGCTCCGTCGGCTAACGAAGGGAAGGTGGGAGGAGTCCGGTGACGTTGATGTCCGTGACGGCTAAGCTAGGGAAGGGGGGTGGAGTACGTTGACGTCGATGTCCGTGACGGCTAACAAAAGGGAAGGGGGGAGGAGTCCGGTGAAATTAAAATGAACTAAGATCACACTAATCCAGCACGTTATTATTCTGAGTTGCCCCACTCAAGCGGCGGCCATATTGAATGGGGCACGTGAGATTAATAACGTGCTGGATTAGTGTGATCCTAGTTCATTTTATTACTTCATTGCTGTGCTGTATGTGTATAGGCCAATGTAGTTGGATCTGTATGTGCGTTATAATTAATCGAAATTAATCGATTAAAAAAAATTTCGATTAATCGAACACGAAAATTTTCATCATTACCAGCCCTAACAATTATGCATGTGTGAACCCGTTTATTTTTTACATTTGTTTTTAATATACATAATAAAATAGGTGCCTACTGTAATACTGGCTAAGCGGTAAAATTAACCATTTAGTCTACTGATATAGTTCTAATGACAGATGTGTCAGTAAAGTGCAAGAACACATTTTTAGACAGAAGAGTCATATGATTAAAACTGCAGACATTAGCAGTCTAATTCCATCTGTTGCTTTTCATCCAATTTTGCTACAACATTACTGTATTTGAATTTTGGATAGTAAAGGGAAGGGTTAAAATTGATCAGATTTTTTTTTTTTTCGGTCTGTCTCTTTTCTCTTCTGGAGATCTCACATCACTTCCTGCAGACACATGGAAGTGAAAATATCTCCAAATTAAAAGGAAATCTTATCTTCACTCCAACAAGTGTCTCAGTTTGAAGATTTCCCCTCTATTGCTGTTCCATTGACAATTCAAAATGTTAGATTTTCAATCACTTACAGTCCCAGTGATGATGGTCGCCAGGACAAGGAGATACAGGGATTCTTCCCAATAGGGATGAGCTCAGGTTCGGACCAAACCCAGTCAGAACCTGAGCTCCTTCAAACAATGAAGTGCCATGGGCACTGCTAACCTATCAGCTCCGGGCCAGGCATTCCTCGCCCAGCAGCTGCATGTAGGGGTGGGATGCTTGTGCTGATGTCATTTACCTAATATGGTCACAAATCCATATTAGGTACTGTAAATGCCATACAGTATACCAAATATAATCATGTAGCTATCCAGATAGCAAGGATAACTTGCCACAAACTTGTGGCAGGTTTAAATTGTAATTGTTGTAAGCTTGCTGCACACATTCCTGGCAAGTTGTAGACTTGCACAACACTTGCAGCACAAGTTCTAGTTGACACTTTTTAAATTTGTAACAAATTTGCTTGGCAAGTCTACAGCAAGAGTCCTGCAGGTTTTAGCAAGAGCACTGCAAGTGTGCAGCACTTTTGCAAAGCACATTGATCTAGAGACTTGCAATGCAGACTTGCTGAAATTGTGCAACACAATTGTGACGCTTGGCAAGTCTAGCAATAGTTTAGCAAGTCATTTTCAAACTTGCAGCTCAATTGCTTGCTATCTGGGTATATAAGGTCAATGATGTCACTGCTTTTGCTAATGTGAAGCTGGGTGCAGAGAATTCCCCACCAGCAGTTGATTAGGCGGCAAAGAAGGAGCTTCCTTCCACGTTTGGGAAGAGCTCCTTCTGAGTTCAGTCAAAACTTGAGCTCATCTCTACTTCCCAGTGGAGGCACAGACAGCAATAAAAACCTGGCAGGGTGAAAACCCTTTCGTACTCTATGCAGAACTAAAAAACAAAATGTTGCGGCTTCAGACACACAATAATACATTTTGAAATAAAATTGTGTAAGGTTGGGGAGCAGAACGAAAATGGTGAAAATGTACTGTAGATTGGTTAAATGACAATAATAAATATACATAATTATTCAGCTAAGTAGGTTCCTTTTACAAAAATAGGTTAACTTTGGTTTAGGGTAGAATAAATCAATGAAAACAGTAGCAAGTCTTTATATATATCTGCAAAATAGATTGCTCTGGCTTATTGTGTTACCTTAATAGCATAATTAGCAGCAACACAAATAAGTTAAACTGACAGAAATCATATTTCCCCTAAAAAAAATGAAATTGCAAATTTTGACCTTTAGAAAGAGGCATCTAAATTTAATAGTTTAGCTAAAAGCTATTTTGCCCTTTCCTCTGTGAATGAATTATTCTTCATCAAGTTAGAGTTGACCTTTATTCTACTCCTTCATTATCCAGGGACAGAAGACATTTGGGAGTTGCCAACCAATTAACCCAACAAGAAAATGATTCCTTCATTGTTCATCATTTCATTTACAGTATTTTTGCTCTCTATATAACTGCATATATATAAGAATTTTCCACTTCCTGAGGACAGATTCCAATTCATTTTTGGTCTTTAGGTGAGAAAAAAGGATCACTAACCATTTTGAACAATCCACTACAACAGCGGTTCTCAACCTGTGGGTCGCGACCCCGTCGGCGGTCGGATGACGATTTGCCAGGGGTCGCCCGGAAGTCTCCCGCTATTGGATAGCGGCTCCCGGCTGCGCGGGAGAGAAACACTTTATCCCGGAAAGGTTTACTCTGCTCGATCGAGCAGAGTAAACCTTTCACTGCAATCTTTTTTTTTTTTCTGACATCGGGGCCGCCAGCCCCGGTAAGTCAGAAACAAAAAAAAACACCATAGGAATGCATAGCTAGATTCCTATTGGCTATTTCACTTTGCAATAGCCAATAGCAAACTAGCTATTGCACCCGACCACTGCTGCTGCCAATCGGCAGAGGGGGACCTGAAGTTCTCCGTCAGGTCCTCTTCTAGTGATTGGCAGCAGCAGAGGGCGGGTGCAATAGCTAGTTTGCTATTGACTATTACAAAGTGAAATAGCCAATAGGAATCTAGCAATGCATTCCTATGGTGTTCTTTTTTTTAATTCTGAAAGTGGTTCTCAACCTGTGGGGTCGCTGTGTGATTTCTGCTGGGCTAGGTGAGAGTCCTCCTCAGCCCTCTCCGTCACGCCGCCAGATGTCGCTGCAGCAGCCGCATCATCCCTAAATTTACCGTTGGGGGTCACCACAACTTGGCAAATGTTACCAAGGGGTTCCGGCCCTAGAAAGGTTGAGAACTGCTGCACTATAAGCTTAGATCCTGATAATTGATTCAAGAGTTTCAAGGTATTTATGTACCGTAATAACAACATTTTATGTTGCAACACATGTATACATATACCTCAATAAAACTGAATTGAATACAAAACACAAACCAAAGAGCCAATTAAATCGATTTTGTAAACTCTTGATTGATTTAGACACTGCCTTGTTTGGCCTTGGTGGACTTTTGGGGATTGCATCTGATCAATTGAATATCTGCATGCTGTGTTAGAGAACTGATTGAAATACAGATCGTTTTTATTGATCGTTTAGATTTTTGACTGATAAAGCGATGATGAAATTGTTTGCATTTGGTCGTACCTAGATTTATATGTGCCTGGTCACCTCTAAGAAAACTGGACTACATGAATATGGAAGCTGCCACTGCCAGCCTCTCCCTCTGAAAATGCTAGTTGTCTGGTTGTTATTGTAATGGTCGTACCCTGGTGAGGTCCGGTGCCGCCGTCCGTCGCGGGCCTGTGCGGGCACGTCGGGTCCTCTCCTCCTCGGGTCGCACACATCGGGTGACGGCCCCTGGTGTCAGTGCCCGGAATCGTGCTGCGCAGGCGCGTTGTGGATCGCCGGCGCCTCTCTCTCTGCCGGGAGATGCGTCCTGCGCAGGCGCGCCCCGTAGCTCCGCCCCCTCTAGAGCGAGCGCTCGGCTTAAAGCCGCCGCTCGTTAGTTGATCGGCGTCCCACTATTGATGTAGGTGGACGCTGATCAACTCAGCACACCACTCGCTCCTTGGACCCCGCAACCTCGTGTCACTACCGCAACTCAGCAGGGCCAGCAGAACCGCAAGTATTCTTTGTTGAAGCACATGCTGGCACCAGGTCTCATAGATAGACTGGAAGACTCTCAGTTGATAGTATTGAAAGCCATTGATGTACTGCTAACCTCATGCTGTTTAAGTCATTGCTGTATTTCTTATATCTTGCTAAGTAACCATCGCAGTACTGCTCAACTCATGCTGTTTAAGTCAGTGCTGTACCGCTAACCTCATGCTGTTTAAACCATTGCTGTATTTCTCTTATCTTGCTAATTAACCATTGCAGTACTGCTCAACCCAAGCTGTTTAAGCCATTGCTGTAACTGCTAACCTCATGCTGTTTAAGCCATTGATGTATTCCTCGTCTCTTGCTAATTAACCACTATTGAACTGCTCATCTCATACTGATTAATCGTTGCGGTACTGATCAGCTCATACTGGTTGATCACCGCTGTGATTACACAGGGTTACTGTGTTACTTGGCACCCTTAACACCAGCGGGGAATGATGTGAAGCAGCTCCCTCTCAGCCTCCTGCAAAAACGGGGCACGTGAGGGTAGCTGCTACTCTGAGACCCGTATCCAGACACCGCAGTTGAGATCCATATTACATAGAACCCCGAGTCCGGGGGGACTATTACACCAGTCCGGGGCGATTATTACAGTACTATTACACCAGTCCGGGGCGATTATTACAGTTATATTGATCCAGTGGCTTTAGTACCCGAACAATTTAGCAGATAAGAGATCTGACTGCTATGTGCTTGCTCCAGGATTGTAACTGAGACAGAAGCCAGAGACAAATAGGATACCAGAATACCTAAAAGGAGGCCAGCAATGGTAGACCTAGAATTCTCTCCATGTACATTGATAGCTATGTGATCTCATTATATTATGAAGAATTTACAAATAATGAGATAGACATGAATATCTTGACAACTGCATAGTGGTAGCGCCACATGATGAATACAAAGTACCTAATGAAGAGTTCAAGCTACCACAGTGTTCTCAGGATGCTATCACATGAATTCTGAGCTTTTAGTTTGGTATCAAACCATTATTCAAGAAGGATAACCTCCGAATAATAGGGCCAACCCCAAATTTTGTTTGCTGGGTATTATTGATCTGCCAGATCTAGATTCATGTACAGAACTAGCCTCACCTAGAATCCTATTTTTAGCTATGAAAATGATTGCTTTGAAGTGGATATCCACAACTTCACCTTCTTTATCAGTGAGGATGGACTGTGCTAATGGGCCTGGCACACTATTCTGGGGTTGGCCTCACATGGTCTAATGAAAACATGCTACTAAGTTCTTTCAAAATTATGGATATCAAACCCTGATATACTACCCTGTAACCGGGAAGTCCAACACACTTACATTGTGACTATGTGGGACAGAAGGCTTGGAAACTACCACCTGTAAAACTATAAACAGTAGTAAAAAGTACAAGACAATATTGTTATGTAATAAACCTATTATGTTTTATTGGCATTTCACTGCGATTACAACAGTGCATTCATTTCCTGGAGGTTTACCTATGTGTTGTGAACTGATTGTCATACACAAACAGCTAGCTCTTTGTTTTATACTGTGGTATATCTCTCCAGATATATTACTGAATGTTACAGAAGTTTTGCAAGTTTCAAGTGTAAGTTGCGCCCTACAGTGATTTATTAGATTTTAGGTGTTATTCCCCCTTGGCCTTGGGAGAGGGATGGGGGTGAAATGTCTATTTTGTACTTTAAAATGTGTAAAACCTACTACAAATCCACCTGATAAAAGGACAACATCTATTGTTAGGGATGGAGGAGGTAAAACTGAGTTTCAGAACTTTTATTAGATTGTAAGCCCTCACTGGCAGGGCCCTCCTTACCATCTTGTATTGAATTGTATTGTAATGTTTTCCTTATATTGTAAAGCGCTGCGCAAACTGCACTAAAAAAAATCCTTAATAATAATAATGGCAACAAAATTCTCACTGTATGGCATACATTGCATGTATAAACAAAGTCATAAATCAATGCATTTTTAAGTATCTATATTCACAGTTCTGTAGATTGCTATTTGCACCCATCAATAAAGCGTGATGGAGTTGTGAAAGAGACTATATTACACAGTAGAAGGTGCTCGTAGTGTAATGGATGTGGTTAAGTATGATTATGACAAAATGCCTATCTCAATAGATCAATTGTAATATATATGTTATTTTGCTATTTGCTCCTGTTCATATTAATCCTTAATCAAAATGGCTGCCTAGTTAGTTGCTCAACTTAGCACCCCTTAAACTATAGGTACTAGGTATATTACGCTCACAATTTTATTTTAAAAATATTTTTAAATGGCTCTAGGAAGCATGAACTCCTTTCCTGGCACCATGCATGTAGAGGGAGTGTGTGTATATACAAAAATATTTTTTACACACGCACACTATACATATATGCACACTATATACAGCACAAGTTGTAAATAATTACACTGAAAGCAGAACTAAAGTCCATAAATACATCCACTCCAGTATTACAACATCCGTGAGCTCCCTTGCCAGTGCTTACATCTTCTTCACAGCAACTTCTGGGTGCCGGGTCTTCGAGCATTTTGATTGGCCAACGTAGGATGATGTAACTCCTGCGCATGAACACAAGCGTTCATTCATTCCGGCACTGAATTGTACTAAGAAAGTACACTCAGCTGTGCATGTGCAGTGCCATGAACATTCTAATGACGATTGTGCACGTGCAGATGAGTTTGATTTATATCAGACAATACATAACATGCCTCTTCTGCCTGCTGAAAGTTTTTTCTCATTTTTTTTCCCCTTGACTGTCACTTTAAAAAGAAACAAAATCTGTTCCTCACCTAACACACACACACCAAGATATTGGACACAGACTGTTACAAAGTGAACTAAATACATACAAAGCACAAGCTGCAAAATAGATGTACATAATCAACATATTACAATTAAAAGAAAAAAGATCTGTTTCCACTAAAACACAAACCAAGATAATAGACAGAGACTGGATGGTACAGTGAATGATTTCACCCCTGGGATACATTTCCTCCTGATACATAAACATGCATACTCCTTTCTAACATACATTGTGCAGCATATGGGAAATAATATACAACGCTTCAGGTTGAACACACCTAGTCTGGATAGGACAGTACACAATCCTGGTCCTTTTAACAAACAATTAACATTTCATCTGTCTATACCTAAATATCCTGAAAATGTTATCATACTCACAGGCTCCAGGCATTTAACAAGCTCTCTGCAAAGTGTACTTGTGCAGTAGCTGTCAGACTCGGGAAGAAAAGCTGAATTGTCTGACAAGGAAGCCGTCTCCTATTGGTCCTCAGATGACACGGAGCATTACACAAACAAGCCCTAACTTGCCTGCTGTAATGTGGTTGCTATGATAAACTGCTAGTAATGTTAGATCTGGTGCTGGCTGGATTACTGAGGGGTTATTAACAATCAGACTGGCTTTACTGATCCATACAAACCATCAAATTACAAAATATTAACCATTTCCAAACCAGAGGGAGAATTTACATAGACCTAAAAAGGTACAGTGCAGCAGAATGAAGTTTTGTGCAGGAAAAAAACTGAGAGATCAGATGGCCTTCTGACTGTTATATATAAGCATATGGATATCAATTAAAGTGATATTACACTCAAAAGGTTTTTATGGCGTTTCAAATGCTGATGCAATCACTTACAATGGATGCTGCACCTTGATGTGTTTCAGCTTCCTGTAGAATTAGCTAGTCCCCTGAGCACTGGCCCTAATATCCTGTTGTAAGGTGCCTCCTTTCCCTTGCAGGGTCCTACGGGGCCGCCCTTGTGAGTGCTAGTGAGCAGTGTGTGTCTCAACAAACACATGGACAAAATAGAGCAAGGCAAATCTCCCTTCTCTGAACTAGAACAGCGGCTGAAGAGTGTGCCACCCCTTGTGATCTTGTACTGGACAGGAAGTTCAGGGAAGCCGAGCAGAGAGTTGGAGCCAGTTGTTTGGAAATATGATGACTGTAAGTGCTTGGGAAAATAATTTAAAGAAATACTTTGCTGGGCAATATATATATTTGTTTGATCTGGTTTCATTATTGAAAAGAAGTTTGACAGTTTAATACTACTTTAAATTGTACAATTCCCATGCATTTGCACGTGCATACATGCCCAACTGTCATTGATTTTCTAGGACAGTCCTGCATCTCTGACCTGATGATGCTGCATCCTGGGTTGTGTCCCAAGATAAAAGCATTCCCCGTACTTTAGTCATTGAGTATGCGCCGTAACTCAAAAAAGGGCATTAGCAGGTAAGAGTGGGCGGTTTCCCGAATAATTAGAGGTGGGACCACCCAGAAAGTAGGTGTAATCTTGGCAGGGGTGCCAAGAAAGTGGCTCTGATCTGGAAGGGTGATTTACAGTGTCCCGCAGGACTGGGATGAAGATGTTGGTAAGTATGCACAGTCTGCAATGTTTGTCAGCCCCTAAAATAATAGCTGTGCACTATATATGTACAGAAACATTAAACGTATACCTGTGTTTATACTGGATCATACACGCTGCCACTTGCCTGCCAGGCAGGTATATCCAAGTGCCAGTGTGTCAATTCTCCTCTCTCTTAGGATAATCTTTTAGCCCCACAATACTAACATACCTCCCAACCTTCAGAGATCAGAAAGATGGACATCTTTTAGCACAAAATATATAGGCAAAGGATACTCCCCTACCACGCCCCACAGTTATACAGGCCATGAATAATTCACATACAAAATATGATTGGTTAACCAGTTGACATCCGCGGTGTTAAACCCCCTTCCCATCCAGGCCATTTTTCAGTATTCAGCGCTGCGGTACTTTGACTGACATTTAAGTGTTTTTTCACCACTATATTTCCTTAAGGGCCCATTCACACATATAGTGGTGATTGGTGTTTTTCCAAAACGAATCAACACCAGTCACTGCTAGGGCACATAGGAAACAATTGTTTTCTATGTGGCCCATTCACACCACAACGCAGGTGTGATGTGTGGTGCAGTGAGCTGTAGAGCCGGCGGATCGCTTGTATGAGGTCCCGGTATGTGCAATCCCCCCCCGCGGCTCCCCCCCTCTCGCTGTCACGCTGGTCCCGGGCTCCGCTGTGCCTGGTGCGAGCCCGCATAGTGCCTCTGTCACAGGGGATCAGAGGGAGATCGGTACACGAGCTCTCTCCGGTCCCCTCTCCGCTGTCAGAATGCGGAACTGATGTATATGACATCACTTCCGCATTCTTGTGTCACTCTCCAGCTTCAAATGCTGGAGAGAAGCTGATGAAGCAGATCTCTGCTTCATCAGCTTCTTCAGAGGGGTCCTAGGTGACATTAGGGGTCTTGGAGTCCCCTGATGTCTCCATAAAGAGGGCCTGTCACATCTTACGTGCAAAAACGACGATTGCGCCCATTATGCCACACATGTTACATATCGTCGCAAACGTTGGAATGAGAGCAATAATTCTAGGGCCATCAATCACTGATAACACTAAACTGATGAGCGGTAAAAGCTTTTAAAGCGTCGCCTACGGTAAATTTTGGGTATGGTAGTTTTTTGCAATTTCGTGGGTGCGCGCAATTTTAAAGCTTGACATGTTTGGTGTCTATTTACCGGTCATGACCCTGTCTTTTATATTTTACCAAAAATATGGGTAATAATCATTGTTTCCTAACATAATGGGAAAAAAAAACAATTTTTCTTTCAAAATTTTCAATAATTTTTCCTTAATATAGTAAAAAATAAAAACCCCAGTGGTGATTAAATACCACCAAAAGAAAGCTCTATCTGTCCCCCAAAAATGGTATAAAATTCATTTCAGTACAGAATTGCATGATGGAATAAATGTCAGTCAAAGTACCGCAGCGCTGAATACTGGCCAGGAAGGGGGTCTAAACACCTGGTCTTGAAGTGGTTAAAACAGCTCCTTGATGTATAAATGTATATAAGCACACATAAATGACGTGCGAGGCCACTGCATAATTCCCTCCACTGACACCAATGATCCGGCATTATTCCTCCCAGTGAAACAACATTTCACCCACTGATATCATTGATTCAGCCACTATCCCTTCCATTGACTCCACTAATGGGGCATTATTCCACCCAATGACACCAACAGTGGGACACTATTTCTCAAACTGACACCACTTATGGAGAACTATTCCTCCCACTGACACTACTGATGGGCCATTCTTTCCACTGACACCAGTGATTTGATACATTCCTTCCACTGATACCAATATTGGGGTGCTATTTTTTCGACTAACACCAATAATGGGGCACAATTCCTTCCACTGATACGATGGGGCACTTTTCCTTCCAATGACTCTATTGATTTGGCCACTAATCCTTCCACTGACATCACTGATGGGGCACCATTGCTTGCACTGACACCAATGATGGACCACTATTTATTCCACTGACACCAATGATGGACCACTATTCCTTCCACTGACACCAATGATGGGCCATTATTCCTTCCACTGGCACTAATAATAGGGCAATATTTATTCCACTAACCCCAATAATGGGGTACTATTCCTCACACTGACACCACTGATGGGGCCACTATTCCTTCCACTGACACCATTGATAGGGCACTATTCCTCTCACTGATACAAATGATAGGGCACTATTCCTCTCACTGATACAAATGATAGGGTACTATTCCTCTCCTTGACACCGACATTGGGGCATGATTTCTCCGAGTGATGCCAACTGTTATTGTGTAACTGTAAAGTTACTCAGTCCAAAAAGGTGCAGAGTACTATGCAGACATATGTTTTCAAAAGATGAACTTTACATGAACCCCAAAGTCTTAAGGACAGTGAACTGACCCTTTGTTAAGAAACTTTGGAGACCCCTGATTTAGACTATGGCCTTGTTTTATGGAAGAAAATATATAAGATTATTCACTGTACCTTTGGCATTGATGAACAGAACCCAGCAAAAGTGAAACACTTCAGAGACGGTACAGGGATGGCGCCTAGGAAATAAAAGCAAAAATATATCAAGTAATGATAGTGGCAGCTGGAAGAAATGTAGGGGAGCCAAACCAATCATCAGATTCCATGGATGATGAAATGTTGGTAGGAAAAAGAAGATGCACAGAAGATCTCCACTGTCCATACACTATATGTCATTTAATGGAATGCTAACAGAATTCATTTTACATAAATGTTGCTTTCTAAATGATCATTTTCAGTGATATGCAACACTTATTCTTATCCGAAAATCATTTACTAAGTTCCATAATACGCAGGTGTCAACAATAGGGATGAGCTCAGGTTCGGACTGAACCAAATTCGAAATGGAGCACCTCTGAACCCAGAAGCTCTTTCCACTGCTGTCCAATCAGCTGTTGCCAGGGAAGTCCCCACCTGTATCTTCAAACATAAAATACTATTTAAAGGTTTTAAGTAGGAAATGAAAAAAAATAAAATAAGTTTGCATACCTGTCAAAAGGTTGTCTGTAACTCAAATTTTCAGCTCTGAGAATACTAAAAACCCCTCAGTATATAGATACATAAGTAGATACTCCTCAGCACTGATGCATGTTGGTAAACACAGAAAAATGCCACTACTCTTTAGTAAGGAAATCTTACAAAGTGGTCTTCCATACAGTATACACCGATCAGCTATAACATTATGACCACCAGCCTAAAAATGAGCAGGTCCCCCTTTTGCCACCAAAACAGCCCTGACCTGACCTGACGAGGCATGGACTCCACTAGACCTCTAAAGGTATGCTGTGGTATTTGGCATCAAGCTGTCAGTAGCAGATCCTTTAAGTCCTATAAGTTGCAAGGTGGGGCCTCAATGGATTGCACTTGTTTCACCAGCACATCCCAAAGATGCTCGATTGGATTGAGATCTGGATAACTTTGAGGCCAAGTCAACACCTCAAACTCATTGTTGTGTTCCTCAAACCAATCTTGAACTATTTTTGCAGTGTGGCAGGGTGCATTATCCTGCTGAAAGAAGCCACTGCCGTCAGCAACAATATTTATGTAGGTGATACATGTCAAAAGCCACATGAATGGCAGGACTCAAGTTTCCTAGCAGAACATTGCCTCACACTGCCTCCGCCGGCATGCCTTCCCAGCCTCACACTGCCTCCGCTGGCTTGCCTTCTTCCCATAGTGCATCTTGATGCTATCTCTTCCCCAGGTAAGCGACCCACATGCACCAGGTAAACCACACGGTGAAATGAAACTGGTTCGTGGTCCAGTTCTGATGCGCACGTGCCCATTGTAGGCACTTTTGGCAGTGGACACGGGTCAGTATGGGCATCCTTACAGGTCTGCAAATACGCAGTCCCATACTCAACAAACTGCAATGTACTCTGTGTTCAGACATCTTTCTATCGGAACCAGCATTAACTTTTTCAACAATTTGAGCTATAGTAGCTCTTCTATTTGATCGGACAACACGGGTCAGCCTTCGCTTCCCACGTGCATCAATGAGCCTTGGCCACCTATGACCCTGTCGCTGGTTTACCGGTTTTCTTACCTTGGACCACTTTTATCCTGACCACTGTAGACCGGTAATATCCCACAAGAGCTGCAGTTTTGGAGTTGCTCTGACCCAGTCATCTAGCTATCACAATTTGGCCCTTGTCAAAGTCACTCATATCCTTATGATTGCCCATTTGTTTTCTCCTTCCAACACATTAACTTCAGGGACAAAATGTTCACTTGCTGCCTAATATATCTCACCCACTTCCAGGTGTCATTGTAATGACAATCAAATGTTATTCACTTCACCTGTCAGTGATCATAATGTTTTGGCTGATAAGTGTATCTTTGGTACATCCAGCTCTCACATAAATTAACACAAGGGGGTCTTTTTTTTTTTAAACGATTCACCGGGCAAATAGCTCTGCGAATCGTTTATAAAAAGAACCTACTTGTGTTTCTTTATGTGGGAGCTGGATGTACCAGTTATTCACTGTGATGTAATACAAAGCCTTTGAGATAACGTTTTTCCCCCTCTCTTATAATTGTTTCTGAACCCAGAGGTAAAGTGAAAATGTTATTAAAAAGCAAGAAAAGTTCCTGTTTTATCTCTGTCTTTTTTTTTAATCACCAATTAGGTTTACCAGCACAAAATAATGGGCTTCTATTGCATCAATAAATGAAATAATTATTGCAATAAATCAGAATGCTCATTATATCTAATTCGGTGAATCTGTAACAATATTTCCAGACACAGAAAATTAGAACCTACCATATTTAGATCAATGACGACAAGATTTGCTTTCTAAAAGGCTTTTTTTTTTTATAGCAACATTACTCCCTGCCGCATTTGAGGAGGCAAGTATAAACCGTAAGTTACACTAAGCTCTCTTCACTGCCCACTGCTTCTTCTACTATAACTATTGTTCTTTGAACTGATAGAGCCATATATTTCAAATCAAATATTGCAGAACAGAGAATGGTGACCAGAAATGTTCTAACTGAAGCCTAACTGTAGGGGAGAACGGAGAATGAAAGGGAGGTAAGTTTAAATGTGAGATTACATGTACCTTCCGTCATATAGTAGTAACCAACTTTGTTAGTTCTTCCTTCGCATAAAACTTACCGTTGTTTCCGCCCCCTGTGCTGACGTGGCTGCTCCTCCTGGCTGCTCTTGAAGATCTTGTGGAATATAGGGTCATACTTTTTGAAAAGCACAGCAGTGACAGTAAAATTGCGCTCAAGCTTTTTGGTCCTCTCACGAAAATCTGAAGGCAGATTGGCCATGTCTTCCCATTTCTTCATTTTATTGAAAAACTCGATCAAGCTTTGAAGAGAAAAACAAGAACACTGTTAGAGTTATTAAACCGGGTTCGCATCAGATGAAAAAGATCCCCCAAAATCTCAGCTGGAGAAAATGTTTTTTTTCAATACCTTAAAGGGTTAGTTCACCTTTAGACACATTTAAAAAAAAATCTCCCCTTCCCTGGCAGTTTTTAAGGCGGACCCGATTGGATGCCCAATGCAAATCAGCTGTGTGTAAAGGGATGAGTGTCCATTTACTTCAGGTTACCCCTGATTCCGGCCAGGTCCGTAAAAACAATCAGAACAGTGTTCCATTTCGCCGGACCGGATCGTGCCGGATCGAGGGTAATCAGATGTAAATGGGCACGTGTCCATTTACATCCAATTCCCCATAGACTGGCATGGGGTCCAGCAAATGCAGTTTGTTCCTCCATCGCAAGATAGAGGAAAAAAACTGTATGGACATGGATGTCCCAGAGGTGATATCTGCTCCGTACTGCTGTGATCAGGAGAGGATCCATGCACGGATCCCCTCCACATCAGCCCGTGTGAAGGGGCCTAATAGATTATATCAGGGCTGGGCAGACCCAAGTAGCCAGGTAGCCAATGCTTCTTAAAAATTACAGCTGACACCTAATTTTGAAGTTTTCTTTAGCTATTGAGCTGGCACCTATAAAAAAAAAAACTCTGCTGGCTCCTGAATTGGACACACTGGCTCCTGAATTCCATATTAATGTGTACCTGAACCCACTGATGATCTATATTAACATACCACTAGGCCAGAACTTTTTTTTTTAAATGCTCGTTTTGGGGCAAATTGTAGGTGCAAAAATAAAGAAGATACACTCATCTGATCCTCGGTCCTGCGGCAGTGACTGTTAACCTCTCCCCCTCCCCCTCTCTGCTCTGGCTGTGGTATGTCCCACAGCATCCTCACATCTAATGGACTGCATTAGATGTGATGATATCACAGGTCCTTAGCCCGGGGGAGCAGTCTAGCAGCCAAGCGGCACCCAGGATCAGGTGACTATATCTTACATATTTTTTCCCTAGACCAAAATGAGCACTTAACCCTCGCAGTGTGGGATTAACCCCACTGCAAGAGTTAATTGAAAAGAATTCGGCTGTTTCTCTTTAAAACTGACCTGCACAAACGTGTCACTGTAATGCTATCTGCATAATAAAAGGTAATATCTCTCTAATTCTGGTGACAGCATCGCTCACAGAGGAAGTCAAATTGTTCACTTAAAATGTAGCAGTACTGGTAAGCCTAATATCAGTATTCGCCCCCGTCTACATTACAAAGCCAGTATAAAACAGCACTAAATATGAAGGCGGTTATGTAGAAAAAGTGTACACCTTAGCTTATATGCTGCTCATCGCAAAACAAGCAAGTTTGCAAATATAACCTGTTTGCCATTTCCCTTTCTACTCCTGGAAGTTTGTATGGCCAAAGGGCCCTGGTGCAAGATTTTAGACGTCCAAGACTGGGGGGCACGGGAGCGGATCACACTGGCCCCCGCCCCCATGCCACCCCGGTACACTTGATACCCATGTAAGAGGCCCCCCAGACTCCTCACATGGGTACCGGCCTTACCCCCCTGATGGCGGTGTTCTATCAAAGGTTGTGACTACGTTAGAATGTGTGACCGGTGACGTGGTCACACGTTTTAACGTAATCCCGCCCAGTTTTTCGGCGGTGGAATGTGTGACCGCCAATAGGTGAAGCATTCCAGCGCTTCCCAGCTGTTCCAGGGCAGATTGGCATCGCAAATCGCATGTGCAGGAGAACCGATCTGCCCTAAAACAGCTGATTGGTCCTGACATGTCACTTCTCTCAGACTGTGAGTGCGGTGGAATGTGAGATCGCAGTCGGAGAGAAGTGACATTTCAGGACCGATCTGTTCTCCTGCACATGCGATTTGTGATGCCGATCTGCCCTGGAACAGCGGAGAAAGCGTTGGAAATGATTCCGCTGCCGAAAAACTGGGCGAGATTACGTTAAAATGTGTGACCACGTCACTGGTCACACATTCTAACGTAGTCTCAAACTTTGATAGATCACATGCCTACCTGTAATCATTTAATCAGAGAAATAGATTATAATAGGGAACATTACTGTGTAATAATCACCATTATAATGCACTTGTCTGATTACATGAAATAGCAGTACACAACTACTATACCTTTAATGCATTCTCTGCATTAGGGTAAAAACGGCTCAGAGCCTTTTTCTCCCCCAGTCCTCACCAGTCTCCCCCAGACTTTCCTGTCAGCTACGCTCGTCCCCACCACCGGTCCCGAAGCGATCCTCCCTTCCCCGCACTTCCTGGTTGCGAGGGGAGAATACTGATGGCAAAGGAGCCATAGGTTCCTTCTGCTATCAATTAAACTGTTGGGCAGAGAGGAGGGGTGTGGCCTGCCACAGGGCTGTGTGTGTCAATGGACGCACACAGCCACTGCTGGTACGGGTGCCTCCACTGGCGGAACTACCAGGGTCGCAGCGGTCGCAATTGCGACCGGGCCCTGGCGTTCCGCCACTTGGGGGGGGGCCCGGCAAGGAAGAGGAGGGCCCCCCCGCGATCGTGCCGCTCCTTCTTTGTCGCACAGCCACCCGCAGCATGTACGGGCGGCTGTGCGAAAGGGCTGGAGACGCTGTCACTGATCCCGGAATGAAAATGCCCCGATACTAAACGCAGATACCGGTGTTCTGTCGAGAACGCTGACCTAGTCGAATTTGCCGACTTCAGCATCTGCGCTTACACACAGACCAATATTATCGCAAAGTCAAAAACGCTAAGCCCATAGTAACTCCCACAACTTTCGTGAAATCCTCCATATCCCAGGGATTTGTAGAAGGAGAATGATGCAAAAATATAAAAAGAGTCAAAATGTTTTTTTCCTTCTTTTTCCACCCATTTCATGGACCTGTATTGTCTTAATTGCTTACCTTAGTTCTGAAGAGGTCAGGATCCTGGTGAGTGAAACATAATTTCCTTCCACTGTCCCTTTGCCCACTGTTGGCATGGTTTGCCTGCAGGCTACATAGAGTGCACAAGCAAGCCAGTGCAAGGCATTTCCCTGTAAGAGAACAAACATTTATCAGATACCCACATTCATATACAGTAAACTCCCTGTTATCCGGTATCCACGGGGATTGGTAGATTTCGGATAAATGTGGTTTCTGGTTGCTCAAGAGTTACTATTAAAAATAGGTCTAACTGATGCCATACCCAATACTATACCATATCATAACATAAACTCTGTATTGACTTCATATTAATATTGAAATGCGGTAATGAAAAGCACATTAAGACAAATAGACACACCTAAAACAAACTAAGACAAACATGCACACGATCGTTACCACAATAATACATGCCGCAGATCAGCAGAACAGTGCGTACACAGGCAATTTTTTTTCTGGTTAGATGAGAGTTCTGGTTAGTTGAATATCAGATAACAGAGAGTTTACTGTACTTAGTCTTTTCACACTCCTACACCTCTCTTTTCAGCTGCCGGGACCAGGGAAAGAAAACACTGTGTAAGCTCCAAACCGCCTTTTGGGAGCTTATACAGGGCTATGGACTCCTTAGCTGGACCCATGTGACAGAATTAGTCCAATCACAAGGCAGATGAGAGAGAAAGATTGCGTCACATGCTTATCTATACCACTAGGTGCCACATATTTCAGTTTGTTTCCTGCCAGAGGTGGGGGGGAGGGGGGGGCTGAGTAACGGTGAGTATATGTGCCTTTTAGGGGGAACGAAGTGATGCCATTCAGCACTAGGTGTGGGTTGCTTTAAGAAGGGTTCCCCAAATACTGGTGTCTCCTCCACATCTCCCAGCCTAGGGAAGCTCATTATGGAGCACAAAAAAGCAATTTTAAACACAAATATTAAATGTAAGGTCCACCTTTTAAAAAATAATAAACGCACACACATTCGTGAAAGAAAAAATGTGAATTCATTATTTTTTTGGCAGTGTATCCGTCACTGCATTCCATTGAGAGATACAAGTCCCTCTGCCTCAGTGGCATCATTGTGGCAGGGCCATTCCCCGTCCCTTTGTGACGTGTAGCTGCAGGACAGGGAATGCCCCGGCCGCAATGGACTGAGCCAGGAGGGGGGGTATCAGTGGTAGTTTTGTGGAAACTTCGGCAAACCAACCCCTGCACATCACTACTACTGACCCACTTGACCTGGAAGCTTATTCCAGGACTCAGAGAGCCAAGCAAACAGCATTTTCAGCAAAGCCAGCCTGCATCTCTCACACTGAGAGCCCGTTCACACTAGTGCATTGTGGCAGCTCCGGTATTGTGCGTTTTATCACACACTGCAGGAGCTATCACTGTTCAAATGTTTTTTTCAGGTCCCTGCACATCAGTGTGGTGTGCTGTGCTGCCTTGCAGCGACCTGTGGTGGCATGCAGTGCGCTGCAATAAAATGCAGCATGCTTTCATTTCAGCACCCATGTTGTACTGTGAATGGGACGCATAGAAAACAATTGTGTCCGATGTGTCCATGTAGTGATCCAGTGCAGTACAATGCAGCACAATGGTGTAGGGGTTAGCACTTCTGCCTTGTACACTGGGGGGTACCCAGTTCATATCCCAGTCAGGACTCCATCTGCAAGGGGTCTGCATGTTCTCGCCCAAACACCTAAGATATGTTGGTAGGTTGATTGGCTCCTATATCATTTGGCCATGTGAAATAGGGACCTAAAAGGTGCCCATACACTGCTCGATTCTCGTACGAGAATTGCTGGAAATCCCGCGATCGTACGAGAATCGAGCAGTGTGAACGAAGACGCGCGACCGTTTCTACTGTACGGTCGCATGTCTTTTGTCTAAGGAGCACGCTAGAAAACCAGCCGAAAATCGTACGATTTTCGGCTGGTTTGAACGGTGCTCGGGAGACAAATGCTGAATGGGCCAGTGTGCGCACGCGCACACTGCCCGTTCAGCATTGCGGTCATCGGAAGCCCGCCCCTCAGGGGGGCGGGATTGCGGTGATTGAGAGTACGATCTGCCTGTCCAAGATGGGCAGATCGTACGTTTTTTTAATTACTTTACAACCATGGTTGTAAAGTAATGGTTGTACAGTGTATGGCCACGTTTAGAGTGTAACCTTCTTGAGGGTAGGGACTAAATGTGAATGTGCACTATTAAGAACTAGTTCACACCAGATGCAGTCCGTTCAGTTTGGCAGCTGCATCACAATGCTTTTCCAATGGGATTTCTTTCCTTCCCGGGAACGGCCCCATACGACCATGCACGCCACACGGATCTGTATGGGTCGACTCTAAGCAGTGTGAATGAGGCCTAAAGTGCTGTGTAAATTGCCGGCACTATATAAACACCTGCAATAAATAACGTAGATCAGAGCAGTACGTGTGAACGGGCCTGGAATGTTTCCTTCAACAAGCTGTACACAGTCTTCCCATAGCAACAATTTCAGAGTTTTGTACATGAGGGAAATGCCAACAAAAGGTTAAATCTTTTGGAAACAAGAGATTAAAATCCCCCGTGTAACCCCAGCCGAGCAAAGTCTTCTAGTCAATCCCAGATTATCCAGTCCATTGAATGTAAAATGACAAGACAGCCAATTACAGGAATGACCCCCAGCCAGGGGCCGGTGACAGGACAAGTCCCAGCACTCAGAGGCCACATGGTTGTTGTGCCTCTCCAAGGAGATTGCATCAAGCCGCTCATGTCTCCAACCCAAACAGAGGCGAAGCATCAAACGCTGAAGCTGTCTGTTCATTACCAAGCCCCCAGCTGGGATATAGAAGCTACAACACACCTCACCACGGTAACAGCATCCCCAGCCATGAATAGTACACACTGTACCAGTCTCATATGGTGGACATGGAGGACCTATTTACTGATCACACACCTCTCCATGATTCAGGACCCATTTACAATGTTCTGTTTCAACGTAACCCTTCCAATGTACTAAGATGCATGTGACCTGGCTCCCCATAATAACGACGGGGTCTGTTCCCATCTCAGCGCATTTTCAAAATAAATGTCTGTTTTTTTTCTGCGTTTATTGCATTGTGAGGCCCATAGAAGGCAATGGCAATGCATCAAATTGCATGTAATGTAACAAAAACAAAAATAAAGCACAAATGCATAGCACTGTACGAGTCCTTGAAAACACAAACGTTGACTGCTTTTGAACTTGATACACTTTTGACTTGATATGATATAAAAAACATTCTGAAGCACTGTATAATGCCGGGGTGGGCAACTCCGGCCCTTCAGATGTTGTGGAACTACAAGTCCCATAAGGCATTGCAAGACTGACAGTTACAGGTTTTTTATTTTTATTACACACGTTATAATCTACATTTAAGGCTTGAAAATGACTTAAAATATATTTGACAGATGAGGGACCAGAGGTGATGCAATCAGCATTGCTTCTGGTTCCTTGGAGCAGGGAGGAGATCGGCAAATGGATATTCATCGTTCTCATTTCCGGCTTCCCGCTGACACCTGACATGCCGGGCCTGCAGGAGGGACAGCAGAACCCAGGAAGCAAGGTGGCGGTATCAGGATTCCAGTGTAAAGCCACAATCCCTTCCAATGTAAAGGAGTTGGCTTTGCACATGTAAACAGAGTCCCTGGCGGCTGTTTAAACGTTCCTGTTGCCAGCGACGTATGTCATGCGTCAGCGAAAGGGTTAAGTAAGTATCTACACAAAAACTAAACATATCGCCGATTACCAATCCTTACATGCAGTGGCTGTATTAGTTTTCTTTTTTTAGGCTTTTTCTCCTTTCTTTTCACCTGGTGAGCAAGCCAATTACACACTTCCTGTCTTTAGGTGACAATGCTCACAGTACTGTATCTGTGGAGGAGCAGTGTTGTCACTCTAGGGCAGGAAGTGTGTTAGGACCACAGAACACCCAGTTCAAGATATCACCAGCACACAGGCAGGGATTTATCAAAACTGGACTAGACAAAATCTGGAGCAGCTGTGCATGGCAACCAATCAGCTTCTATCTTTCACTTTCAAAGCTTAACTGAACAAACTGAGGGGGGAAGCTGATTGGTTACTATGGGCAACAGCTGCAGATTCTGTCTGCTCCAGTTTTAATACATATTATACATATTGCAGGGATCTGCGGTTTTATCTATTTATTTCAGGTATTTATAAAGCTCTGACAATTTACGCAGCACTTGACATAGTTGCACATTCACTTCAGTCCCTGGCCTCAAGGAGCTTACAATCTAAGGTAACTATCTCACATACATACATACATAGAGGGCCAACATAGAGAGGAGCCAATTAACCTTCCAGCATGTCTTTGGAGTGCGAAAGGAAATCCATGCAAGCACAGGGAGAACATGCAAACTCCTTGCAGATAGTGACCTGGCCGGGATTCAAACCGGGGACCCCGAGTGCCGCTAGGTAGAAGTGCTAAACACTACACTGCCATGTTTTGTTTTCATTATTTTGCCCACACATCCACCTTATAATGAGGACCTACAAATCAAGTGACGTCTTCACCTATAAATAGTAACATTTTATAACCTTCTAACTAAATTGCTACTAATATTGAACTGACCACATACTGATAGAAAAATGTTCTGCGCCCACCCTCATGTAATCCTAATGTCCAATCACAGACTCAATCACGACAACCAACCTTTCACACAAACCCCCACCAAAGAAGAACTCGCCTGGACTTTACATCAGGCCCAGTCAGTTCTTGTATTAGTATTTCAACAAAGAGGATTGTTCAAAGACTGAACACCAACATTCAGGGTCCATTCACACCAAAACCGGACAGCGGAGGTTGACATCCGATGCATTTTGTACATATTTTTTGCAAATCTTTATTTTAAATAACATGTTCTGAGCGGACACATTTATCTTTTTTTACTTGTGTTGCATTGCATTCACGTGCATTCTCCACGCGTTGCGCTGAAAAAAGTAGTGTATGCACTACTCCTTTTTTTTTTAGCGCAACAAAATGCGGCGGTGTGAACTGGTCCTATTCACACTTATACATTTTTTGGCTCCCTTCCATTGACATTGCATCTGCTATGAATGGGGCCTAAGTAGAGCTGCAGCTAACGATTATTTTCAAAATCGATTAGTTAGCCGATTATTGAGTTCGATTAATCGGTTAATCGGATGCAAAATAAAATAAGAAGTGGGGAGGAGGTGTGGCGCGCAGCGTATGTGGACTTGTGAAAAGGGCCAACCAATCAAAAGCCGATTAATCGATGATTGAAAAAGTTGACAATTTTTTCAATAATCGATTATAATCGATTATGTCGATTAGTTGTTGCAGCCCTAGGCCTAAGTCCAGATGTCTGAAATCTATGATCTTTGAAGAATAGGATTCTTTCACTGACATGGTTTATATATGACTCCGGGGTAGCCAAACTCCGGCCCTCCAGCTGTGGTGAAACTACAAATCCCATGATGCATCTCTCTCCGGGAGTCATGTCTGTGAGAATCTTGCAATGCCTTATGGGATTTGTAGTTCCACCACAGCTGGAGGGCCAGAGTTTGGCTACCCTATGTCCTCTGTGAAACATTTCCTTTGACACAACAGGAAGTGAGACGAAATCCCCTCCAATAGACATTTATCACTGGACCCAGTGTCCCCATCGGACGATTTTTCCTCACCCCCTGACAAAGGTTCTAATTGTTCCTTACTAAAAAAAAAAAGAAAAGAATATTGGCTTTAGACAGGGGCGTCCCGACACCTGGTGACACTCCCCCCCGTGTCGTCATTGTGCTGCTGTATGCGCGACCGTCTGATTGACACCTGCCGGCGGCCATCTTGGTGATGGATGCCGGCAGAGAGAGGAGGGGACATTCACCCGGCTGGATGACGTATGTTGTCGGGTCCCCTCCTCTCTCCTGACACTGTCAGGCTCTCGGTCCATGACCGAGTGCCGGACCTTTTAGAGGGGGTAACACCAAAATGACTGTCAGTCATTTTGGTGTCACCCCTGCAATGGTGACACCCGGGTGCAGGACGCACCCCCCTTGTGACGCCACTGATTTAGATACATTTTAAAGTGGAACTGAAGTCAAAAGGGAGGGTTATAACATCCGTCATCTTTTTTTTTGGGGGGGGGGGTCATCTGTGTCCCATTGGGATGATTTTCCTACATTTTCTGTCCGACAACTACAACAGGAAGTGAGATAAAATCCCTCCAGAGAAAGAGAAATGCCTAATTTGTACCGCTCTAATGATCCAATAAAGTGACAGATGACACAAGTCATGGCATCCTTTGCTTGGACAGAAGACAGCAGTAGATGAAGAGCAGTGCCAGCTCTGGTGACATGTTGTTCTCTATATCCTCACATTTAGCACAGTCTAAGCCCTCGTTCACACCTGACCGTTTTGTAGCGCTCGACGAACGCTCTACAAAACGGTCAAAAAAATAAATAGCATTGTAGTCAATGCCCTCGTTCCCACCTAGGCGTATTTCTGCCCGTCCCTAACGCCCTACAAAACGGCCCACGCCTGAAAAGGTCCCGGGACTACTTTGGGCCGTTTTGTAGGGCGTTTTCCGTTGGGATACAGCCAAGTAGCCTTTGGGGTCGCGCGACTTTTTTACCGCGAATCGCGGTAAAAAAACGCGCGACAGACGCGCTTTTGCAATACGCCTAGGTGTGAACCCAGGCTAAGGCTCAGCACACACATTACAATCTGAGCGTACAATCTCTGTACCATCAACATTTACCAAAACTATGTAATATGAGGGCCTACCGCAACTATCCAATCAATCATCCCATGCACTACATATTTGTTAATAGATCTAACAGAGATTGTACAGTCAGATTGTAACGTGTGTGGGGAGCTTAAGAAAGAAGCTTTGAGAGCATGGAGACCTGGAACCAGCCCGAGTGTTGTCCTGCGAAAGCTCACCACATATGTTACAATCTGATTGTAGAATCTCCTTTAGATCTACCAACAATTATGTAACAAAGGGGAAGGCAACCTCAGCACTGTAGCTGTTGTGGAACCCCAAGTCCCATGAGGCATTGCAAGTCTCTGGCAGCCATAGGCATGACTCCCAGAGACAGAAGCATGATGGGATTTGTGGTTTCAGCACAGCTGGAGTGCCGAGTTTGGATATAGATTGGTTGGGTAGGTCCTCATATTACATGGTAGATTTAAAGTTGATTGTACGGTCAGATTGTAACATGTACAGCGACATTAAGAGGGGACATTCACCCGGCTGGATGACGTATGTTGTCGGGTCCCCTCCTCTCTCCTGACACTGTCAGGCTCTCGGTCCATGACCGAGTGCCGGACCTTTTAGAGGGGGAAACACCAAAATGACTGTCAGTCATTTTGGTGTCACCCCTGCAATGGTGACACCCGGGTGCAGGACGCACCCCCCTTGTGACGCCACTGATTTAGATACATTTTAAAGTGGAACTGAAGTCAAAAGGGAGGGTTATAACATCCGTCATCTTTTTTTTTGGGGGGGGGGGTCATCTGTGCCCCATTGGGATGATTTTCCTACATTTTCTGTCCGACAACTACAACAGGAAGTGAGATAAAATCCCTCCAGAGAAAGAGAAATGCCTAATTTGTACCGCTCTAATGATCCAATAAAGTGACAGATGACACAAGTCATGGCATCCTTTGCTTGGACAGAAGACAGCAGTAGATGAAGAGCAGTGCCAGCTCTGGTGACATGTTGTTCTCTATATCCTCACATTTAGCACAGTCTAAGCCCTCGTTCACACCTGACCGTTTTGTAGCGCTCGACGAACGCTCTACAAAACGGTCAAAAAAATAAATAGCATTGTAGTCAATGCCCTCGTTCCCACCTAGGCGTATTTCTGCCCGTCCCTAACGCCCTACAAAACGGCCCACGCCTGAAAAGGTCCCGGGACTACTTTGGGCCGTTTTGTAGGGCGTTTTCCGTTGGGATACAGCCAAGTAGCCTTTGGGGTCGCGCGACTTTTTTACCGCGAATCGCGGTAAAAAAACGCGCGACAGACGCGCTTTTGCAATACGCCTAGGTGTGAACCCAGGCTAAGGCTCAGCACACACATTACAATCTGAGCGTACAATCTCTGTACCATCAACATTTACCAAAACTATGTAATATGAGGGCCTACCGCAACTATCCAATCAATCATCCCATGCACTACATATTTGTTAATAGATCTAACAGAGATTGTACAGTCAGATTGTAACGTGTGTGGGGAGCTTAAGAAAGAAGCTTTGAGAGCATGGAGACCTGGAACCAGCCCGAGTGTTGTCCTGCGAAAGCTCACCACATATGTTACAATCTGATTGTAGAATCTCCTTTAGATCTACCAACAATTATGTAACAAAGGGGAAGGCAACCTCAGCACTGTAGCTGTTGTGGAACCCCAAGTCCCATGAGGCATTGCAAGTCTCTGGCAGCCATAGGCATGACTCCCAGAGACAGAAGCATGATGGGATTTGTGGTTTCAGCACAGCTGGAGTGCCGAGTTTGGATATAGATTGGTTGGGTAGGTCCTCATATTACATGGTAGATTTAAAGTTGATTGTACGGTCAGATTGTAACATGTACAGCGACATTAGTGCACAGTGACTAGACATAGCAATTGTTCCCAAATATACATTGTGACCACAATGGTGTATATGTTGTAGTGAGGACAGGCGGGCAGCGAGGAGCGGGATGTGTATGGACGGATAGCGGATCATGCAAAGGATTAACGAATCGTATTGTTTTGGTGCAGAGATCGCTAAATAAGCATGCATGTAGAAGCTGGTAAATGTTTTCTCCGTGTGCCAATCTTTGGTCTCCCCCAGCTGGGTGAATGAAGCGCTGCCTCTGTCACATACAGGGGACACCTCTGATCATGTCCCGTACACACATTTCCAGCTCCTGCTGTCACCTGTCACCCGGTAAGTGGCATCACTCCACCTTTCATGCCCAGCCCCCCTCACCTCCAGAGTGTAGTTCTGGCTCATCTTCCCGTAGCTCTCCCAGGCCTCCACACGGGCCCTCTCATCCATATTAAGGCTGCTGCATAGCTCTTCATATCGCTGACGGAGCTGCTCCTCTCCGGGCTGGGTGTCCCCATCTTCGTCCTCTTCTTTGATCATCTTCAGGCCTTTCCTCTATTGCGGTTCAGTTTACACAACACACGGCTCTGAAACTGACACTGCGTAGCCATTTAAATGGCCTGCGACTGACAGCGGCACACGGTCATTCACAGCGGGAGATACGTCAAAATTGTAGACAGGGAGTATAGGCTGCCGATAAAGCTACGCAAAGTACGTATTCTCTCCTTGCGAGGGGACGGGGACATGGGGCGGAGCTACTTCGGCAAATGACGCTGTGTGATTGGTCAGTTCTATTAAAGCTCGCTTACTTATTGGTCAGCTTGGCTCACGCGCCCCTTGTTTGGATGGGTGTATTTCAGAGTGCGTGAGGACTAGTTGTCATAAACATACGTGTGTTTGAGCGATGCTGCTCAGGTGACGGGCCGCGGCCCTATGTCCGCCACCGAGGGACGAGAACTCCTGCTGCCAACCAGGGAGCAGCTCAGAGCCACAGCATGCCGAACCCTTACACCAGTTCTGGTCTATATACTTGGTATGTGCGGCCAGGGCAGCCCTCAGAACTTTAGGGTCCCCAAGGCACTGCCACCACGCTGAGCCAGTCACAATCAGTCTCTGTACAGAGGAGCTTACACTATGTCCCCCCACAATCACACACTATGATTATACATGTATATAGCTCTGACATATACCGCAACGCTGTACAGAGAACACTGAGCCAATCACGGCAGTCAAGCTTGGACCGGTGGAAGTAAAAAAATAAAAAAAGTGTGGCCAATAGAGTAAAATGTAAAATTATACAGCAATCACTGCAGAATGGCACCGGCTACAGAGGACTACAAATCCCAGCAATAATACATTACACAGCACAATGCAGAATACCACCAGTTATAGAGGTATACAGGAAATCCCAGCAATATAATATACATACAGTGTATAATGTATTGCTGGGATTTGTGATCCTCTATAGCTGATGGTACATATACAGTGCGATATGCCATTATCTATAGAGGAATGCAACAAACCCCAGCAATACATTTATACAGCATGTCAGGGCAGCGGCGGGAGAGAGCTCAGAGCTGGGGGAGGAGGTGCGTGGCGTGAAGCGTGCGGTGCGTGGCGTGAAGCGTGCGGTGCGTGGCGTGAAGCGTGCGGTGCCTGTGGAGCCGCAAATGGGCAATTAATCGAAAGCCGACTAATCGATGATGGAAAATGCTGACAACATTTTCCATCATCGATTTTAATCGACTCAGTCGATTAGTTGTTGCAGCCCCGGTCCCATCAGTCTCTGTACATAGGAGCTTACATTCTAATGCCCCTCCCCCACATTCACATCAGTCTCTGTACAGAGGAGCTTACACTCTAATGCCCCCCCACATCAGTCTCTGTACAGAGCAGCTTACACTCTAATCTCCCCCCCACATCAGTCTCTGTACAGAGGTGCTTACACTCTAATGCCCCAACAGAGGACACTGAGCCAGTCACATCAGTCTCTGTACAGAGGAGCTTACACTCTAATGCCCCCCCAGTTACATCAGTCTCTGTGCAGAGGAGCTTACACTCTAATGCGCCCCCCCCCATCAGTCTCTGTACAGAGGAGCTTACACTCTGTCCCCGCCCCCCACCCCTCCACAGTCACATCAGTCTCTATGCAGAGGAGCTTACACTCTAATGTCCCCCCTCCCCCACAGTCACATCA
Organism: Nanorana parkeri; assembly: GCF_000935625.1. Taxonomy (NCBI): domain Eukaryota; kingdom Metazoa; phylum Chordata; class Amphibia; order Anura; family Dicroglossidae; genus Nanorana; species Nanorana parkeri. Next base: position 927,026 of record NW_017306677.1, read on the forward strand.
GTCTAATCAGTCACAATTTCAGTCCAGGAGAGGAGCATGTATACAGGGGTGTCCCAGTGCTGGGTGACACCCGGAGCAGAGACACCCCACTGTGACTTCATTGCACATGCATGTGACGTTGCCACGCGCGTGCGAAATGACGCCATCGCGCATGCATGGCCGGCTTATTGACTCCTGCCAGCAGCCATCTTGGTGATGGACGCCAGCAGAGAGAGGAGGGGACGTTCACCCGGCTGGATAAGGTATGCCGCTGGATCCCCTCCTCTCTCCTGACACTGTCGGGCTCTCGGTCCGTGACCGAGTGCCCGACTTTTCATAGGGGGTGACACCAAAATGACTGTCAGTCATTTTGTTGTCACCCCCTCCCCCCTTGTGACGCTACTGCCTGTATATCTGTTAGACTGACGGTAAGGCCGGAGTGCAGCTTTAATGTATATTGTATAAAACCGCATTCATTGGGGTTTGATTTGTAGATCTGATTAGAGTTCAGCTTTAATATGGCAGGTCTCTGACATTCACAGAGGAGGAGACATCATACAGCCAAACTGAAGCCAATCCAAGATGAGATACTCCGGAGGATATTGTGATAGTCGGTCCTCCCTCCCTCCATCTAATCCTACTCCCCCTTCACCTCCCTCTCCCCTCAATCCCTTTTATTCCTATTCCTCCCAGTCCCCGTGCCTTGCCTGTCATGGGCCCTGCTCACCCTTCTTGTATGCCATTCATTCCCCTGTACATGCTGGAAGTAACTTCCTGTACCTAGTCACTGTGTCTGTCCACTACTATTGTCATACTTATTGAGGATTTCATTTCCTTTTCATTATCTGCTACACTATTGTTGGGTCTTGGCTCACAATACACACTTTATAGTGCAGATATGTAACTTTGGTAACTTATCAGTCTGGTCACGTCAGTTACAACAGGAGGCCAGCACTGGTTCCCTGGCAGCATGGAAGTAATGGACAATGAGTAAATGTGTAGAAGGGATCATATACATACAATAAAGAAGGCGGTAGATGAAGTGGGACAGAGCGAGCGGAAGAGTCAGACAGAGGTAGCATTAATATGCATGTATCTGGAATCCAGGGTGTCTTGTGTTCACCTTCTTTAGGGGTGAGAAGAATCTATCCTCCTCCTCCTCCTCCCCCCCCCCTATTTTAGGAATGGGGAGAGTGGTTGCCATGAGCAAAGTGAAGATTCTTTAGACTGTAAGCTTTCACAAGCAGGGCCCTTTATTTTGTAAAGTGCTGCGCAAACTGTTGACACAATATAAATCCTGTATTATAATAATAGCAATAAAATTATTCTCCAAAATTCAAACCTTCCACATGCTACTATAAATGTGAGCTTTCCGTTGGAGAAATTTCCCATCACTTCCTACAAAAAGGGAAAATCTCCTCAACAGTTACATAGATGGCAATGCAAACCTGGCAGAGGATCTAATCCTTTCCCCATTTATCCAAACAGAAGCAATCATTTGGAATGGAGTTGGGATTTAAAGACTCTGCAGGATCTTCTTGTGTTTTTGTGGATTTCTTAAAGGTGCTTTTCTTCCCCTAACACTTCAAAAACAGTAATCATTTCTGGCAATAGATGGTTTGAATTTTGGCCAATTCCCACTGAATCAACTTGAATTAAGGCCGTTGTTGGCCCAGATTTCCCACAAGGCCGCCGAGGCCCGGCCTCGGGGCGGCAGCGGTGACCTTGTGGGGAAGTTGCGGGCGCCCGTGTAAGGTGTCCCGGGGGCGGACCGTAGTGTGCGGCCGCCGTCAAATCACGACGGGGCGGGCCGAGGCTCCGCCCACCGGCTCCGTAGTGTG
>NW_017306677.1:929014-933732 GCF_000935625.1 Nanorana parkeri
GGGGGGGCGTATTGTGGAACCCGGCCTTGGGGCGGCAGGGAGAGTAAATCCGGCCCGCACAGGGTGGAATATTATTGGGTGAACAGTGACTGCGTCTGCCTGAATACAAAGTGCTACCACTGGGGATTCCTCCATTTACATTGTTTGGTGTAGATGGGGAATCGAGTGATTTTCTCTCATTCAGCCACGGACTGAAGGAGAGACAATCTAGACATGTACAGCTGGCTTTAGTCTGGGTATATTTGTGATAGGTTCATTAGACTGGCAGTAAGGTGTGAAGCATATCAGTGCTATAGAACCAGGTAAAGCAGAAAAAAACAAAACTTTTTAACTTGTTTTATTTTTGGTTATAGTAAGGGAGGCTTATAACCCGTCAGCTTTTTTTCCATGTGTTCCAATGGGGAGTTTTCCCTGCACTTCCTGTCCAGTAGACACAACAGGAAGCGAGAGGGAAATCCTTGGTGGTCAGCAGTGTCACAAGAACTAGTGTCCCCATTGGAAGATTTCCCATTTATTCCTGTTCCGATGACAACCCAAAATTTAGGATTTTTTTTCACTCTGTCACCAGGATAGAGAGGACGGACGGAATGTTGACAGCAATTAAAACCGGACAGGTGCTCTGATCCCTCTCCAGGAAACTAAAAAACAAACAGTTTTGGCTTCAGTTGCACATTAATGAGTAACATTAGGACATATGACCTCAGTCCATATTAGATCTCTTGTAATGTCACACTGAGTCACAGAACAATAGACGATTGTTTGAAGCAGGTCTCTGGTCGCATGCCTCGGTGAATCATTTACCTCTGACACCAAACCAGTGCGGCGATTGGTTGACCTAGAGCAGAGCATGAGTGCATTGTACAGCTGAGTAACAAGGGAAGGTTCCATGATGATTCCTAATTGTATTTGGGTTTATCTGACTAATTAAAATATATATATATATAAAAAAAGGACGGATGTTTCAGTGATTCCACAGCTACATCAGCTGACCCCGGAGTTTTGGTTTCAGCAGCCAATAGGTATGAGACAAGGTCATGATTTGTTGTACCTAAAGACAAGACAGCCAGATGGTAGAAAACGGTTTTCATATCACTTATGAACACAATAAAAACGGATCTGACCTTCTAGAGTAGCAATCACTAGGCAAGCATGGCACATAAGTGAGACAATAAACTCAGCACCTGCTGAAGCCACAAATGGAAACATTTGGGAAAAGATTGGCATTGCCAGTCCATCCAAGTGATACAGGCCTGGAAAATATTTACCAGGAAGTCGTTAACCTCCTTTCAAATAAGGGGATATATTGCTTCTAATGGGGGTCAAAATTCTATTGATGGTATTTGAATAAATGGAATCAATTTAAAGAAGTAGATAGTGCAAGAAAGTAGGCCTACATGGCTGACCTCTCCTGGAAACGATTGTTGCTTTGTGGTTGTGCTGATACGGTGTCTTTAATACAGAGTCACTGGGGTCTATTCACAAAAGGGTGAAGGGTTTGGAGAAAGCAGGAGAAGTGAACAATCTAGGCCAAAATAGCTGATTTTGAAAAATGTTCCAGCTCAGCTATGTTGTCCTAGTGTCAGAAACTGGATCTGAACTTAGGGCCTCTGCTGTGCCTGGCAGTGGTTCTGCTTGCTGAGCCACCTTAGAACCTTGGATAGATCCTTGCCTGATCTCCTGTGTAATCCTCAGTTAAACCTAGTTTCTGCTGAACTCTGAACTCCTTGAACTTCCTATTTAAGCCATGCCTCTGCACTTCCTGTTTTCCAGATTATTGTGCTGCTGCCAATATCTTGCTTCCTTGCTCCTCCTGTGATACAATCCGCTCATACTGCTACCCGTGTACCGGCATTTGGCTGCTGATTCACCGACTACTCTCATCGTCTTCCACTGCATATCCGATATCTTTGGCTACCGACCTCTGCTTGTTCTCTGACTACGCTTCTGCCTGCTCCTATACTACTACCGCCTGTTTGTGTACCGAACGCGGCCTGTTTGACTATGACTTTGCCTGCTGTTTCAGCTACTGAGTGGACTCCAAGCCTGATACAAATCGTGACACCAAGATTGTTCACTTCAGCTGCCTTCTTTAAATTCTTCACCCTTTTGTGAATAGACCCGTGACTCAGTGCATGTTCAGGAGGTTGGAAGCTCCTGCACACTAAAGTTTTAAAAATGTTCAGAATACATACCAAAATTAACATGATGTATAGAGTCTTTTCATCTCGGGGGCTTTAGCAGCCCTACACACTGCAGAGCATAGCAATCATAGTGACATGTCGGTGCTGTTATATGTAGTATTCGCCTGTGAGCTCAGGCTTCGTGGTTACGCCCCCTTTGAGTCAGGCACATGACACACTGCGCTCACAGCAAGTGGATTTAAGTATGCTGGGTGTCATTCAACCCAGAAGAAGGCCGGCACCCAGTGGTAGAGGACACTGAGGGCAGCGCTGGACTGTAAAAACAGTAAGTTGTGCTTTTTTTTTTTTTTTACCAGTAAGGGGAATTAAGGCATTTAAAAAAATATATCAAAACTGGAGCTGGACTTTCATGACAATGTCAGAGACAGGCAGGCAACTATATCTGTAATTACAGCCGATATATTAAGAACCACCAAATATACTTAAATTATCCGTGTTTTGTGCCAAGTCACATTTAACAAAAAAATGCTCCTTATTATATCGGAATCAGTTTGCAGACACAAGTACCTGGGATCCTAATAGATATGTCATCCTCCACCACCTTATCCCCTCAGAATCAGTTTGCAGACACCAGTACCAGGGATCGCAGTATAGATGTCGTCATCCTCCTCCACCTTATTCCCTCAGATTCAGTTTGCAGACACCAGTACCTGGGATCGCAGTAGAGATGTTGTCATCCGCCTCCACCTTATCCCCTCAGATTCAGTTTGCAGACACCAGTACCTGGGATCGCAGTAGAGATGTCGTCATCCTCCTCCCCCTTATCCCCTCAGAATCAGTTTGCACACACCAGTACCTGGGATCGCAGTATAGATATTCATCCTCCTCCCCCTTATCCCCTCAGAATCAGTTTGCAGACACCAGTACCTGGGATCGCAGTATAGATGTCGTCATCCTCCCCCACCTTATCCCCTCAGAATCAGTTTGCATACACAAGTACCTGGGATCGCAGTATAGATGTCGTCATCCTCCTCCACCTTATTCCCTCAGAATCAGTTTGCAGACACCAGTACCTGGGATCGCAGTATAGATATTCATCCTCCTCCCCCCTTATCCCCTCAGAATCGGTTTGCAGACACCAGTACCTGGGATCGCAGTATAGATATTCATCCTCCTCCCCCTTATCCCCTCAGAATCAGTTTGCAGACACCAGTACCTGGGATCGCAGTATAGATGTCATCCGCCTCCACCTTATTCCCTCAGAATCAGTTTGCAGACACCAGTACCTGGGATCGCAGTAGAGATGTCGTCATCCTCCACCACCTTATTCCCTCAGAATCAGTTTGTAGTAAGAAAAAGGTGCTTGTAAATATGAAGAGCAGAAGCAGGTAGTGAAGGTTTCTAAATCACTGCAATAAAATGACTTTTTTAGTTTGCGGTTTTAGAGACTTCACAATGCAAACATTCTTATTGAGAACAATTAAAGCCCAAAGCCTGCCATGACTTAAAAAATGGGGTAGCATGGGAAAGGATAGATCCTCTGTTAGACTTCTACTGCTGTGTGTGCCCCTGTTGCCACTTTGTGAAGAGAATCTCCAAATGGGGAAATTAACTTCAAGTAAAACCTGACACATGATTTTACTCTTTCCCGCTATAATAAAAAATTAGATTTTTGTACTTTTGTCCTATATAACTTCACTTCTAACCATCTTGTTTTGTAAGCAAGCAGTACAGAACACCAATAAACACAGAGAGGCAGCACCTGTGTCCTTCAATAACTTCAAGAAAATAAGATTTTAAAGTATAAAACTCGTACTTTCAAATTCTGAAACTACTTTAAAGGGGTAACGCACTGAAATATGCCATGGCAAAACAAACACCCGTTGGTCACTTCCACTCTTAATAAACGAAAACATCAAAATAAATGAGTGGTAGGATAAAACATAAGTGGAACTCTTTGACTTGTGTGTACCAAAAGGTACTGGCACATTGAATGTTGTAGCAGAGTAATCTACAAATCTTAAGTGCATCCTCGATCGCCTTAATGCCGACATAACGCCTTCTCCTGAAGTGAAGTTGATGTGGACGCTTTGCCGTTGTTTCTCAAGGGGGCTGACCCTATATCAGACTCCTCATTAAATGCTGAGACTGTGCCGGCTGCTTGGCAGAGGTGGATGAGAGGAATGGCGCTTTTGATGAATTGCAGGCATGGATCCCCTACATTACCATATCACATTTGGTGAAAAAAGGGGATCCCTTTTCCCCCATGAAGCCAGAAGTGCACACTGTGCTGGGACCGTCCCTTCTCCCCAGCAAACCCGGAACTCAGTACTCAGGGCAGAAACATAAGGGTGTGGAAACATGGCTAATGCTCACAATGTTAATGCCAGCTGTCCGCAGCCCACACGGATAGCTGTAATGCCCAAGGGAGGGAGTCACAGCTGAGTGTGTAGGCTTGGAAACTGTGGCCATACAGTTAACTCTTAAAGGGGCAGATGTCCTAAAACACCAGGTTAACCCCCTTCCAGCTGTACCTCCACTAAGGGAAACCCTGGAGTTTCTCCAGAGCCCAATAAA
>NW_017306677.1:933748-957519 GCF_000935625.1 Nanorana parkeri
GTCCAAAATCACAGTCGTCTGCCCAAAACAGTAGCAGTAGACCACCGGCTGAAGTCAAGGTGCTGCCATCCTGTAAAACCCCACAGACTGCCCACAAGGAAACCAAGCTGTCGTGGGTCAGAGACAACCCTGCATGTGGTAAGGGAACAGCATGTGCTCAATGGCTAAAGCTGAGAAGAATACCAGGAGCTATATTTTCTGGCCTGTCACTTGAAGTAAAATAAAAGCACTAGGATTTCCATGGTGACTTTTCTATGTCCTAACTGCTACCCGCTAAACTAAAAACTGAGCTTGCAAAAAGTGTGTTTGTGCGAAAGTGTGTAAGAAAACCCAACAGAGGGTTTCCCCAATCCCCACTGCATTACCAGATACACATGTTTTAGGAGGAATTAGAGTATAGAGTTACATAGTTACATAGTATTTGAGGTTGAATAAAGACATTAGTCCATCAAGTCCAACCTATTAGGATCTCATTCTAGGAGTACCCGTACCCCTGTATATTACGGTCCCTTAAGAAATCGTCCAAAAGTTTCTTGAACAATTCCACATTATTTGCTGAAATCACCGCCTGTGGCAGTGAGTTCCAGACCCTAACTGATCTTACTGTGAAGAACCCCCTTCGCACCTTGATAAAAGAGTGCAATCGTTTATCTTAGTATAGCTTCTCACTGCTATATTTGAAGTGAATCGTGAAACCCCCACATCAGTATCCAGGAGAAGGACATAACCATACTTCTCCCGAGCTAGATCAATCACATACACACCAACATCTCCTTAAAGTGTGCTATTGTCTATGCAAAACTACAATAGTTTCCTATTGTCACGCTAGATCTGAATTCTTTGCCCTCCTTTGATTTCAACTTGTATTTTGGTGCAGTTGGTGCCAAGGACCAGAAAAATTTACATCACGGGTAGTCAAAGAATATGTTTAATAAAAAATAATTAAACTTCAATTTGCTCTATAGAACATCATAGAAAGTAATTCAATAAATTACAAACAACTTTTTTTTGAAGACGCATGTTCAACTACAAGCCGAATCTGACCACACAGAACATAACCAGCATACTGCAGGTATCTGGGAACAGAATAGACACGCAGATTGTAAAGCCAAAAACATGGGCTATAAATACGAGTCATTAAACAACTAACATTCCCATACTAGCTATTAACACACACTGGAAAAAAGATCGGGGACATTGAGTGGATACTGCGAACGGGAATTCCATGTATGCCTTAATAAAAAGTGCATTCCCCTCCTTACCAGAACCATTCATCTGTCCTGAAATATGTCCTCCACATTCATTTAGGCCACTAAATCTGACATTGTGTGTCATAGCTTTGTTTATGTTATTTCAGGTGTGCATTCAGTTGACACAATATATAGTACAGTCAGCAGAGAAACTTGTTAAGGCTAGAATTTTGCTTAGTTTGCTTTGCCACTATACACAAATGGAATGACAGCTGTCACCCTATGAAACTCTGCTACAGGAGGTAATACTTGCAGCACTTTCTGACCAGTCCATCTGATGAGATGGTGTTAGAACATTTTCCAGATTCAGTGCAAAAAAGAAAACTCCAGTCAGGGTAATATTGCCAAAAGAAGTACAACATTTTAGGCTGTGTGCAGCAGTACCTGCACTGATGCTTAAAAACCAGTTGCATGCAGGTGAGCACAACTTTCTAAATAAAGGCATTTTGTGGATGAGGAGGGTCATTGGTGAACTCAATTGCATAATGTATAGTGGCCACCTTACACCCAGAACACACAATAGCAATACGATATATAGGCCTCATGTCCTTCTACATGCCCCGAGCTGTAGAACATCATTGTTGTCCCCCCCCCCAAAAAAAAATAAAGTTTAAGTAGGTTTAACTAACCAATCACATTGCATACTTGTTATGGACTGTTTTGAATTGGGTTTTCCGACACATCATGTCAGCATACAGAATTAATAACCCGATAGGACCCGTCACCAATCAGTTAAGATTGGTGGAAAATGGAAAATTGTAGACTTACCTGAACGTCATTTTCTTTTCCTGGTGCATCTTCAGTGCAGTGTACATAATGACCCCCTTTTTTACAGGGAACTATAAAGACAAGAATGTCAGAGGCCTTCCGATTCCTTCATTTATTGGTAACCAGTCCCAAGGGATCAGGAGGGTAGAGCTTCATCAATTGTATGCTGCCATGAAGATGCACCCGGAAAGAAGAGAATACCCCCTCAGGTAAGTACACAGTGTTTTTATTCCACCAAACACTACAACAAAACCATCAACCTATTAATTTGCTTGTTTTTACTGATGTGTTGCAGAAGGTCTTAGAATATAAATGCAAATAAACAATTTCAAAATTGGAAATACAACCAAAAGTTTGAGGACCTGCTGACACCAGCGCCATGTTTTACAGTTCGGCAGGTGTGTTGCATTGCCATTCATTTGAATGGCACCCCAAACGCATCTCCCTGCCGCAATTCGCTCAACTGCACTGACACACATGGTGCCACAATACTATGTGGTGCAGTTGAAAAAAGTACTGCATGCACTACTTTTATCAACCGCACCAAATGCACTTCCTGACCGCGCTGTTCTGCAATGCCGTGTGTTGCGTTGTGGTTGAAAAAAAGTAGTATATGCACTAATGAATGGCAACACAACGCACCTGCTGCACTGTAAGGCACCGTTCGTGCGTTGCGCCGTACCATGCATTAATCGCATAGAACTGTGGGATTAAAGCACGGCATTGTTGTGAACAGGCCCTGATTGTACGGATAGACTGAGGAAGTGTTCAAACCTCTGTCAAGAAGTTGTTGTGGTTTGTCTCTCTGTTGGGTAGATTTTCTTGTCACAATGGGACACCACCAGAACAGGAGCCCACGTTAGGTTACCTCTCACCTCAATGACGACTCTCAAATGTTGGATATTTCATCAGTTTCTCTCCTGTTGACAATGTCCAGGAATGGGTGGCAAATCTTCCCAATTGAGATACTGCACTAAAACTCTGACAGAGGTTCTAACTCTGACCTTCTATACCTGCAAACTCTGACCTTCTATACCTGCAAACTCTGACCTTCTATACCTGCGAACTCTGACCTTCTATACCTGCTAACTCTGACCTTCTATACCTGCTAACTCTAACCCTATTCTATCAAAAACAAAAAAAACCTGACGTTCCTGACGTGGTGCAATCCATAAATAGGATTTTTTCCTTACCATTCCTATAACGTAACGTATCTCCATCCTATTACTTTGTGATTGGATGTCTTAATAGATGATATCCAATCACAAACTATCAACTCCATGGTAACCATTGAACCGATTAGGGTTCTTAGGGATGGGACTTTATTTGAAATGCTTTGTTTTGATGAACACAACCCTATTTGAATGCACATATGTATGTTACAATTCCACTACGTGTGTCACAGTAACATTTTTTCTGCATCTTTGCTGCACCGCAGACACACTTGTTTGACCTGCATTTGAAGAACATTTAAATCAGCACAAATAGAACTGAATTGGACTGGCTTCATCCAAAGAACTGCAATACACAGCAGGTCATATGTCGCCTGCACACGTAAAGCATGCTTCAAATGAAGGTCAAATCCAGAAAAACAAAGCTATCTGCACATGGAGGACACTTTATGACCGTCATATCTGTGCACTTCGGTAAGGCACGTGTTACCGAACAGCACAAAACTGCCTGCTTTTATTTTGAATGCCACCCCAACGCACCTTGCCAGTGCACAAAGTACACACTCTTTATTGCACCACAACATGCAGATGTTGAAATGAATGATGCAGGTCCATTTAAACCTGTGTCATAGTGTGTTGATAGCCCAAATGAATGGGCTGCCTTACCACAAATGTCTACATTTTTACTCCAAAACAATGAAACTGGAAGCAAAATGCATATTGTTGTTACTTTCTTATCTACCTCCAGTGTGACAAAACAAAAAAATCTGTATTATGTTAAAGCTGAACTCCATATGAACAGATAATAACAGTTGAAGTACATATATGCAAACTGATCTAGTTGCCAAAGGATGCTAATTCTGCTCAGCCAGTCTTGTGATTCACACATCTCTGCCACACTACATTGCCAGTTTGGTGACACCAATATTTTCTATTTGAGCTTTATTGCTTTGTGTGTCATTGGTCTGTTCAATGAAAATTAAATCAACAGAGTGGTGTGGCGAATTTATTGTCCAGGAACAGCATGGAGGCACAAAGAAAACTGCAAAGATGAACACGGAAATAAGGATTTCACACCCTTGCCTGTACAGCATAGCAACAGTGTGCACATTCCCACAACTGCCTGAAACAAGCTACTAAAACTTTGCCAGGTAAATCGTCAGCTATATCTGCCCGAAGTTCACCTTTAAGCCAACATGCCCTAGTAACAATACTATCTGTACTATGTTCTCTGGCGTTACGCCATATGGGGGTGTAACAGAGTCTAAATCTAGTTGGTGTACTTAATTGTCAAGGGACCGTTTAAACACTGCAGCTTGTTATACACAATTAATGAATCCTTCTAGGATTATGAAAGTATAGTAGGAACACAATACCCGTTTACCTTTATACTGCAAATTATGTATACTTGAACCAAAAGGGCCTGTAATACCAAAGCAGAAATGCATTAATATAAAATACGGAACTAATATTGATGTCAATGTAAAAATGTCAGAGCCTTCTTTTCAGAAGCTTATCAGAACTAAACAAAGCGGGCATGAAGTACCAGTCATGGGAGGACACATTTACTGTCAGACAACTTTCTGCAAAAAATGCCAACCGATATCTTCAGTCTTCATAAAATACATAACAATACAACTGCAAACGAAGTGAAAAGCCAATGCATTGGCTAATGACCTACCCAATCCTATTGTATTGAAACATATATAGGGAGATGAGCGTTTGTAAAACAGTGCATCGCTGCCTGAGCTCTCAGCGCTGCATGCCTGCTGCAGCCATTGTAATTGAAGATCACACTCACTGCTAGATTCTCTATCCATTCTATACAATAGACACTGCAGCATGAGAAGTGGAAACGTTGGCTGTTTAACTAGTCAGACACCACCAGAAATTTGGATCCCAGTGCGCCTAGCCATTAATAGACAGCTGCATATCTGATTTAGTGGTGCAGCTGGTATCAATGCGATGTGTGCTACACCTATGGGAGTTATGCCATTATGAGAAGCTGCAGTGTTGTTGCTTACAAAAAACATTTGACTTTTTCTAAGGTTACAATATTTTTAAAAACCTTAAAAAAAGGCATAGTCCATCAATGGGATGAAATAAGAAAGACTGGCAATTCACCCAAAGTATCTGTGGCAGGTCAAGTCAGAATCCTAAATGTTGCAACTCTTGGACCTTCTCCAACCAAAGCAGCACATCAGGACATTCCATGCTTACACAAAACTTAACTGGATCTTAAATAAAGCAATGTATTATAGGGATGGGCCAACGGGAATGTGCAAAATGGGGCTTGCTAGCCCTCAGCACTGCTAAGGCCCCATTCACACTAAGCGACATACCTTTTGGAGCGGATCAGCGCGGCCGGGATAGCGTGACTTTCGGGGGGCGACGTTCCAGCGACAGTAGCGTGACCTTCACCGTCGGGCTGCATTAAAAAAATTCTAAAAATCCGCAGAAAAAAGGGTCCTGTAGAAGCGACTTGTGACCACAACGGGCGACACAGAGCTGTACATGAAGACAGCTCCATTGAAAATCATTGGCCGGTGACTTCTCTCGATATCGCGCAGCAAAAATGCGCGATATCGCAGCGGAAATCGCACGGCATTCCGCTCAGTGTGAATGGGACCTAAAAGTTTCAACATCAGCATGAGAGTGTCCAGGATTTGAAGCAACCTGTGTGCTTGAAAAGACTTTCAAAGGTATGTTATTTGTATTTTAGTCTTGGGGTCAGTTTAGTACCACTGTAATACTGATAGGGGTACGTTATTGAGTAAAAATGAAAGGACTGCTATGTACATGCCTGCTGAGGTAGTAATTAGGAGTAATAAATTAAACTGGAGATTCAGGAATTCATTTAAAAAAATGTGTAGTGTAGTAAACATAGCAGGGACTCTTGTTAAAGTGATGCACCTCGAAATATTGATATGGTATAGAACATTTTTACAAAACAAATCTTATTCGGGCATGCAGGATTGTTAATAGAAAAGTGAGGAAGCAGAGAAAAACTGCGGCTGCTTCCTATAACAACCAAATAGGATTGAATCTTTCCATCATTAACCTTGTGAGAGAAATTGAAACCGGAAACCTAAAAGGCAGCCAAGGGAAAACATCTTTACATTTTGCTCCAGTCATCAATGATCAGCCTTTGTATACCTCCCATTCTACAAGCAATAGTCTTCTGACAAAGCTGTACAAGAAATAGGTCATACTTGATAGGTACCCTTAATCATTACCATAAAGTTCATCAAGTATGGGACTATATAGGTTGAACTTGATGGACATGTCTTTTTTTCAACCTGACTAACGATATAGTGACAGATCTGGGTTAATATATACTTAAAAGGAGAACTATGAGATGAGTGATTGGGAAGTGAGCAAACACATACAGATCATCTCCCTGCAGAGAACTGTGACCGTCAGATGCCATTCCTGGCAGGGATTCCCGTCCCTCTCGTGCTGCCTGGAGGAATGGACAGGGGAGGGGGTGGGCACAGCGGGCTCTGCCTCTAGATAGGCAGAGCCCGCTGTCAATCCTGCAGCTGGGTGGATTTTGACAGTATTGTCGGGATCCATCCCGGCTGCGGCGCTCTCAGTATAGAGCAAGCTGTAGCTCACGCTATACTGAGCTTTGGGTCACGGGAGGAGGTTAGTTTATGTCCTCCTGTAACCCTAAATAGAACTATGGGATTAAAAGTTTACCCCATAGTTCTCTTTTACAGTGTATGTAAACCCTAACCAAGAACTTCTTTTATTTCCTCCCTTTGTTGGTCTGCTAAATATACCATTTAAAGCATTTTGTTAGATCCATGCATTACATGCAACAATATCTTTGATCTTCCTGTGCTCTCTGCCAGTGCACAAGACAAGGTTATGGAGACGTGGAGAAGTCTGTGCTCTTTGAAATCCATCAGAAATGAAGTAGGTAGGGCTGACACCACATGTGTTGGAATTCAGAGCCAATAATACCCTATTTGTGTTGTCATATCAAACAGGAAGGTAGGAGTAACCTATATATCTATACTTGTAGCATGTTTAAAGGATAACATGTGGGGAAATGTGCATGTGTTGCAGATCTACTAAATGTTTTCTACAATTTTGCCTTGACATATGCTTTAATGTGGTGCAACTAATGATCAACACTGAAAGTTGCATTCACAGAAAGAGTTTTGATCATATAATAAAACACTGTAGGGTAAGGGAGTGTGCATAGCTTAAACGATAACTATACATTTACTCAAATGCGTCCCAAAAGGTTCCCTTAGCCCTCTCCATCAAAACCATTTTCACCTACTGAGAGCATATATGAAGGAGCGGGGCCCCACGGTACTTTGCATGTGCAAGTTTATTTCATGGAGTATAATGGATAGCAGTTTCCTAGCAGAGACATGTTTAGTACTGCACAGTCTTACTTACAGGCAAATTAAACCAGTAACTAGAGCCTGGCATAGGCCGCAGCCTTTTAAATCTGATCAATATTTGTGTGGGGGCATCTTGTTATCCTAAAATAAAACAATATGTATCATTTAACAAATGGAGTATGTCCAAAGTCTGTGGGTAGACTTGGTTTACTGTATTCATTAGTAGCTGTACAAGTCTCAGCATTCCCTGGCTGCAAAGCTTCCCTTAATCACTCGGATCTAAACAAACTGTTGTACACTTTTTATATATTTTGCTCTGTCAACCCCAATAAACTGGTGTTTGGAAGCTGGTGATATGTCTGCATGATCCTAAATGAAATAAAGACCTGGTAGGTATGGCAGAAGATTTTCTTGGATGAGAGGGAGGGGTGGTCACATGCAGATCTATTTTTTTACCCTTCTCCCACATATGCATGACTGTGAAAGCCACACTGAATCCATCTGCAACTTCACTATGATAACAGTGCAAAGGCAGATGTACATTCACATGTAAACAGTGTTTTCCCAAGTCACCTTGAACCTATGACTCCACCTTTAAGAATCGTTCATAAGGTCTTCAGTTTGTACAGCAAGTGTTTGCAAAGCTTTAGGTAAGCTGTAAGCAGTATATGGTTACAGTTTGTTCCCGTTTCTCAAGGTCTGTCTCCAGTTGTCACCCCCAAAAATGTCCCCAATGGCTGTGCATACTGAGAGGCAGGGCCCACCTGTGAAGTTACAGTGGTCCTAAACTATTGACAGCCTAGAATACACACGCTGCCACGTGACCAAATCCCCCAGCACCACAGAGCCTTGTAGACAGAACAACGCCAAAAGTGTTCTCTCCTTGTCTGCCTGCTGATTTCTCTTCAGCTTCATGTGACTCCATCACCAGATC
Organism: Nanorana parkeri; assembly: GCF_000935625.1. Lineage (NCBI taxonomy): Eukaryota > Metazoa > Chordata > Amphibia > Anura > Dicroglossidae > Nanorana > Nanorana parkeri. The sequence goes on from NW_017306677.1 coordinate 942,234, forward strand.
CCCAGGCAGGTGAGGTACAAGAGCTGTCAGGGAAGCAGGCATATACAGATAGTGGCCAGAAAAGATGATGGGGGAGGAAGTCACGAGGACTGGGAGTCATGAGGGAAGACACAGTTGGATGGGTTGCAGCTGTGTGTTGGGGTATACATGGATTCTGGCAGGAGGGGATGGGGGTTATTATTGCTGCCAATGACACCAGTTTTTATTGCCTATTCAATGAAAGTTAAACTGCAACAGAAAAGATCAGGAGTTGTGTAAATCTCAGGACTGTGTGAGAATACAAATCATTTGGCAGGTAAAACGGCTTCCATATATGTAGCTTATCTGTGTATATAGCAGTTTGCATCGAAATAAACTAAAAAGTGGCAATCAACACGTCCAAGATCTATGTTTAACATCCCCAACCTGAAACTTAGGTTTTCTTTAACCACCTGCAGCCCGGCCGTTGTAATTAAACTACTGTACTGCGGCTACTTGATTGCTTGTGGGCGTTTTTAAACATCCTTTCCCGCCCTGCTAGGTGGTGCGTACGAGCAGGAAATCTTCTTGAAATGTAAACAGCCAGCGATGGCTGCTTGCATACAAACATTCCGGCGGCTATAGAGGCGCCTGATCGCTTGTATTATGCGTGCGGGTGTGCGCCCTCTGCCATACCCGAGCTTTGCTGTGCCCGGTGCGGGTCCGGCACAGCAGCTCTGTCACCCGGGATCAGAGTGAGATCAGTAATAATCTCACTCTGATCTCCTCTCTGGTATCAGAATGCAGGAATGATGTGTAATACATTACTTCCGCATTCTGCTGTCATACCCGGCTACTGAAGCCTGGGAGAAGCTGGTGAAGCAGGCCTCTGCTTCTTCAGCTTCTCTGGGGGTCCCTAGGTGACATTAGGGGTCGTAAAGACCCCTGTTGTCTCCATTAAGAGGACCGGTTACTGTAAATTGGACATCACATAGCAGGCTTGTTAACTTTATTGCTATTACATAGGGGGCTAAGTAAAAAAAAAAAAAAAAGGTTAAAAATAAAAAAGTCACATATAAAAAATTAAAAAACATTTTTTTAAAGTCCCCTGCCCCCACATAAACATGCAAACATATGTCGGGTGTGCCTATGTATGATTGTGCTGCACATGTTACATCACCATGAACGTTGGAATATGAGCAATAATTTTAGGGCCATCAATCACTGTTCACACTAAACTGATGAGTGGTAACAGCTTTTAAAGCGTCGCCTATTGCCAATTTTGTGTATGGTAGGTTTTTGCAATTTTGTGGGCACGCGCAATTTTACAGCTTGACATGTTTGGTGTCTATTTCCACGACCTGACCCCGTCTTTTATATTTTACCAAACATTTGGGTAATAATAAATGTTTCATTACAAAAGTAGGGAAAACGCTTTGTCAAACTGTGTCACTTTTTTTCGCTATATAGTAAAAAATAATACCCCCAGTGGTGATTAAATACCACCAAAAGAAAGCTCTATCTGTCCCCAAAAAATGGTATAAAATTACATTTCAGTACAGCGTTGCATGACGGAATAAATGTCAAAGTACTGCAGCACTGAATACTGAAAAATGGACAGGAAGGGGGTGTATGCACCCCGGTATTCAAGTGGTTAAAGACAAAGCTGCTTGAAGCACTTTACTTTATTTTCTATATCACACAATGAGTCTTGGAAGAAAACAGATTTGTTGGTCTGACAAATGTAACTGAACAAGACACTATTATTTATTTCTGAACGATCCCATCCTCAAGACATGGAATTCACCTAGTAGAGTAGGTCAGGTGATCTGCTTTCTAATATGGGGTATAACATAGCATTGCTCATCAGTAAACAATGGAAACATTAGAGAGCACGGTGCACTGCTTTTTTATGGTACTGGGCTACAATGATATGAACTTTTAATTAAAGGGCACGTGTTGTTTCACAGTATGTAAAGTTCTCCTTTCTGCCTAGCTCCTCTCAGCAAATGTAACTCAAAATCTCTCGCCCTAGATATATACTTACCTCAACCCAGCTGCTGCAGCCTACTCAGTCACTCTCTATAGGCTTCTATAGGGCCTACCTTCCAGTGTCTCCTGTATTGGGCAATGGCTCCATAAAAGTCTATTGTGATCAACTGCCCTGGCACAGCCAAGAGAGGAGAAGACTTCAGCAGCATTCTGTGAAGACTGCAGCAGGCAGCAGCCATTACAGTGGTGCAAGTATGCATATGGAATGAGGGAGAGAGCATGGTTACTTTTGTTCAGGGGAGCTCAGCAGGAAAGATAACTACGTTATAACTTATTTTGTTATGTACACATACAGTAACAAAAATATTCGTGCTGTTGGCTTTTCCACCCTTCAAAATTACAAAAATAGCGACAGCTGCAGTGAAAAACCAAGAAGTGAAAAAACACCCCTGGGCAAACAATAACATAAACAGTTACACGGCGCTATCTCCCCTTATCATTAAACCCTTTTCACCAAACCCTACAATTCTAAATGATTAATCGATGTTCAAATCAAACAAAAAACATTTTTGTATATCAAAGTCACCATGGACGCATTGATGTGGCTGATACACATTGTATCATAAGAGATTGCAGGGATGTATGCAGTGGAGATGCAATGCAAATGAAGGAGTAAAAGAAAGAGTTCCTTACATACTTTCTCATCAGGGAGATCTGGTGAGTGTTTAAAGATTTGTTTCATCGCATGAAGGTGGAGCACGGGAAAGCATTTATATCTTTTGGACAGTTTCACTTAATTGAACTTTCAGAATTATTTCCTCTTGGTTATTTATTAAGTGATTCGAGAACAACTTGCTCTTTTATTTATATACATGCTTATCCAATTCACTTTTGTTTGGATCACTTATTTATTCACTATGGTGTGTGTGTGTGTGTGTGTGTGTATATATTCTCGTCTGATTTTTACACATAGATCACAGTCATTTGTGGACACTTTGATATACAAAAATGTTTTTTGTTTGATTTGAGAAAAGGGTTTAATGATAAGGGGAGATAGCGCGGTGTAACTGTTTTTGACATACAGTAATTGACTAATTGCAAATAATAAAGAAAGGCCCATGTTTTGTGGGAGCAGCCCCAGTGCAGTCCATTGAATCCCCCCCACTGCCTGAGAACTTCCATCCTAGGGGTCACTCCTGATATTGGTCTCCTTCGGTCCTCCTATGCAGCTAAACACACCACTGCACCAGAAACACTCATATTGTAAGATGCCCATCTCCTTTACACCCTTCAGAAAATCTGCTTATCTATATACAAATGGTGGATATTTATCATGTATACAATGTAGGGCTGCATCAACTAATCGATAATGAGAATAGTTGCCAACTATTCTCATTATCGGTTAGTTGGTTGGGGGAAGGGGGAGAGAGAAGGGGGGAATAAATCGGGCAACTAATCGATTATGAAAAAAATCGTTAGCTGCAGCCCTAATACAATGTGCATTCAAGCAACACATCCCAGAAACCAGATGGTGTCAACTATTGTACTTGTTTGCACAATTTGTAATTAAATAGAAGACAAATGATCAGGATAATGGGGGATAGTTGGACTTTAGTTTTGTACATATATGAAGACTGAAATTATGCTAATTTTCCTGCTTACTGGCCAAACTGAGACCAACAAGACTGAGCGCTACCTGTGTATTCAGTTTCTCTATCATCAGATAACACTATGGAGAACCACTGCTGTGGTCTCTGTTATTAGGTATCAGAGGTAACAACAAAGAATACAGTAAAAATGCAGATTCAAACATACCATCCTGATTTGTACAATATTATAATGTTTAGCTGGTGGCTTGGATGTAGTTCACAATGGAATAACATTATATTTGCCAGTGCAGCAGCTTCATGGGTACTTGGCTTGGGCAACTTATTGGGAGTCAACAAGACTTGAGAATCTATGCAATTTTCCCTAATCTATCGGGCTGACTTATTATTAAAACTGAAGAAAACAATAACCATCTAGATTTTTCTGTTTCATTTTCCTAAAGATACAATCTGATTGGTTCCTAAGGCAGCAGCTGTATTTTTTCATAGTGTTCTTTGCTCGAAATTTACACTTGGTTGACCCAGCAATGACCACAAAGACCAATGAGAACATTTTAAAAGGATGCTGCAATACCTGAGAATGGTGTCTTTCATATTGACAGTGATGGGTACAGTATTTAACAAGGCAGCATGTGCATTGGCCCCCTTAACAGTGAGTCACGGGGGGCACTAACTTTCTAGAGGGAAATGTAGATCTGTTAAATACTGACAAGTACTATACATTTTAAATGATAAAATGGAACTCCAGGCAAAAAAAAACCCTCAACATTTCAGTTTATCTGCTCCGTATACATGTCCTACCTTAGGCATACTAGCAAGTATCCTCTGTGTGCACAGTTCAATAAACTACCCCCCTTAAAATCATAATACTGCTACTCACCCATCTGATGGGCGACTATAGGAAAAAATGTCTGCTGAAGTTCTCTCACCTCTCCTCCCCCAGCCTGTGATTGGACAATAAATCAATTTTGCAGGAATAAGAGAAGGCTAATAATAAAGACATATATAAGTATTTGTAATAAAGGGACTAAAGCAATGAATGCAAAAATAAATTTAATGTTTTGTTAATTAATACACAGCTGAAATAATTTGTAAAAAAATTGCCTGGAGATCCACTTTAATTATTCCACTGATTTAGTGGTGGCGTTTAGACTGTTTCACCAACTTTTCTACATTTTTCCAGGTTAAAGCAATCCATTACTGCTTAAAGATCATCCATCATTAATAGCACTAATTGTGTGTTTAGAAGTTTCTTTATAATACCAGGGATCCGGTTATTTGTTCCCCATTTTTGGTCTCTTAAGCAAACTGTGTTGTCTTTGAATTGTATCATTTTACCAAGCCCATGCTTTTAGGGTTTCTCATTTCCCCCTGTCCCAGTTGGTTCAGTCTGAAGCAGTTTTTATGTGCAGAAGCCACATTTTGGGGGTTCCATTATTCATGGGACTCTAGGGAGCTGAACTCTGGCTCTGCATTTTTCCATAAAACTCATGTAAGTGGAACACAATGTATGTAAAATGTGTCTGCAAAATGCAGCTTTATGGTACATTTTGGCGCTGCAGTGCAATGAGTAAATTGCTTACGTCTTAGGGGCGTATTTACCGCGAGGCAAAGTAGGCGTTTGCCTAGGGCGGCACCTTCCTGGGGGGCGGCCGTAGTCAAACGCCTATGTTGTGAAGAGGAGGGGAGAGCCGGAGCCCGTCTGTGTGTAGGAGTGGAGGGCGGCTTGCCTGCTTGTGAAGAGGGTGGGAGGACGGATGGAGCTGATTAGTCTAGTATAGGAGTGATTGCTGTACCCCAAATTCAATTTCCTCTAAACTCCTGTCAGAAACGCAGTGATCAAGCATACACGATGATGTACGTTTAGTTTTGTGTTCCAAACCATAAACATTCAATGTGAACCTAGCCAGCTAATTTTGAGCAAATATGCACATTTGAAGGGTTAATAACATGGCCTTTCTGGTTTTTTTTTTTTGCATCTTCTTCACTGCAATGCTCAGAGCTTGTAAAAGATGCTTTATAGCGGGGTGGGCAGCCTCGGCACTCCAGTTGTTGTGGATCTACAAGTCCCATGATGCGTTGCAAGTCTCACAGCCACAGGCATGACTTTCAAAAGCAGAGGCATGGTGGGATTTGCAATTTCAACACAGCTAGACTGCCGAGGTAGCCTACCCCTGCATTACAGGCTTAATGTACTCTAAATTGAATAGACCTTTGATGGCAGGTCTGAATGGACAGAAGAAAAGATGGAAGAAGGGTAAAAGGTTATATCTGGAAACTTGCTTCACCAAAATAAAATATTTCAAAGGCACGCTTATCTTTTAACCTCCCTGTCAGTCTGATTAACTCAGTTTTTTTTTCTTCTATTTTTTACTTTTACATTTTCCGCCGGTTCCGTCCCCCTGCAACGCGGACGCTCGCAAGGGACGGAACCCGCAAGATGGATGCCGGCATGGGCCGGAGGAGGACACAGCGGGGCTCGTGGACAAGGTAAGTGACGCACAGTGTAACCCCGAGTGTGGCTCGGGGTTACCGCTTTTGGTACTGAAAATTAACCCCCAGCCACACTCGGCATTACCGCCAGGAAGGTTAAAGTAGCTGATCGAAATGACAAAACAAATGCAAACTCAAGCGGACAGTACTATTGTTCAGTCCCCCACGTACTACTGATTATAAACAAATTTGGCACACGCGGAGCTAACTTTGGTTACATGACCAGGAAGCCCCAACAGGTACTTGCTGCAGTGCACAGATATAAAAGCTTCAGACTTATCAAAAAGGACAAGGAAAAGAATCGTTCCCTACATGGGCAAATGAAATGCTCTAATTAAAGCCACGCTGCATCTGCCTGAGAGTCCATACAACGTTACAGAAAATAGAAAATGATACATTTCCTAAAATTAGGTATATTGACAAAAATACAAATCGCTCAACATGTCATTTCATCAAGATAACAAAATAAGTGCTTTTAATGACAGGTGTCTTAATACACCAGTACCATATCGGGTTCAAACAATCTGTGGCACTAAGAGTCATCAGAGATACAAAATAGCATACTGATACAGGGCTTACGGCAACAAATCGGAAAAAACCCTTTGCAAATCACCATCGAGTTCATAAAATGGTATAAATCTTATACTGCAACATGATTGGGGAAAACTGACCAGTCAAATAAAGATAGGAGTAGACTCTGCCACATAGCAGGTTTAAAGCTGAACTCCAGGCAGAGTGTATTCTACAATGCAGATAGCACAAGTAACTGAATCTGACTTGGTATTAGCCTTCTATCATTCCTTGCAAAGCCGCGCTTCATAAAGTAAGAGCAGTACTAATAGCCAATTAGGTGTGCTTAATCCACTAGTGCGGACTAGGAACATGCTGACAGTAGGGGAGAAATTACCTCATCAGCCTCCCACTCTCCTACACAGTCCAATCACAGGTTAGGGAAAGGGAAGTGACCAGGCTGAGTTGCATATCTGCAGTAAAGAAAAAAAAAGTCAGGTCACCGGCCTGGCTGGGACCCAAATAGCAAGGATAACTTGCTACAAACTTGTGGCGGGGTGAAATTGTAATTTTTGTTAACTTGCTGCACATATTCTTGGCAAGTTGTAGACTTGCAGAACACTTGCAGCACAAGTTCTAGTTGACACTTTTTGAATTTGTAGCAAATTTGCTTGGCAAGTCTACAGCAAGAGTCCGGCAGGTCTTGCCAAGAGCTCTGCAAGTGTACAGCACTTTTGCAAAGCATGCTGATCTGGAGGCTTGCAATGCAGACTTGCTGTAAGTGTGCAACAAAATTGTGAAGCTTGGCAAGTCCAGCAATAGTTTAGCAAGTAATTTTCAAACTTGCAGTTCAATTGCTTGTATCTGGGGATGTGTAAATCTCGGGGCTGGCTGAACAGAAATACATCCTTTGGCAGGTAATACAGCTTCTATATATTTATGTATTTAGCAGTTTTCCTAGAGTTCAGCTTTAATCATTCACCAGCTTCTTTTGCATGTGCAGTGCGGAAATGTTTCCCTGATACCTGGGGAATATTTCCCTGCCAACTGTAAGCCAGAGTGGTAAGCTGGGTGGCGATTGAACCCACCAATGCCCACTCAGTTATGAGTTATGTACATTACTTAATTAGTACATGTACTAATACTTTCAAAGATCCAAATATGTTAAACAACTTAAATGCTTTGTTATTCCGGTTATACAATCCTCCATGGTATGACATTTTGCAGTTCATCTCTGAAACCCTCTTAAACATTTCTACATTAATTCTTTTACTTTGTAAAGGATCGCCGCGGCGTCATCGCTACTTAGCGCACAGCGTTGTGAAGGAAAGGGGCGTAAGCTTTGTGCTTTCACATAGGAGAGGCAGAATTGAGGCTCTTTTAGAGTCAAAGTGTATATTCCCAAATGAATAATATTTAAATAAATAATCTTGGTGCCTATATGCTGAATGATGCTACCATAACTTACAAATAAAAAATAAAATAAACAATTTCATGATCATTTCCCTTTACGGTGAAATAAAACACAGCTACTAAACATTTCCACGACATTCGTCAACTGCCCAAATTATTGCTGAGTTCTGTTAAGTGATACGTTTGAGGAAAATTGTAAAAACTAAAGGCAGAAAGGAAAACCACAATATACTCAGAGGATTCTGTGTTTCACTGCAAATATATTATTTATATACAGCTCTTAGAGAGCGAGCTTGCCTTTTATTTCCTATTTTTTGTCTTTTTTTAAATTTTTTTTTCCATAAAATTACCCCAGGCTTCCCTCAAACAAAAGGTAATGCCTTTTGCTGTAAGCTTCTTACAGCACAGTGTGTATTGTTTTTTTGATATTACATACAAGTAAGTCTCTGTGAGAATATTACATGCAAAACGTTTTCTTAAAACGCCGTTTGCATTTTCAGAATACTGAAATGTCTGCTTGTCTTTAAAATCCTTTGATGCACTTGTAACACATTATTTACAATTAAAATAATTGTAGGCAAGAGAGGGTTTAAAGTGGGAGGGAGGGAAAGGGCTGTTTCATAATTTAAGTGCAGGTTTTGTCAAGGTTAGTCTTCCTCCGAAGAATCCGAGTCCTCAGACGAGGAAGAAGAGGGGCTGTTTGATCCTGAGGAAGGTTCTGCCTTCTCAGAACAGTCATCTGTGCTGTTCTCATTTTGAGAGCCAACCTCATTCCTCGCTTTTTCTTTCTGGCTGGGGGCAGGAGGCGATTCTGCGGTGGAATCTGGGACAGCTACTGGACCAGCATCTTTGCTAGTATTCTGTACTTCAAAAATGTTCGGTTGCGGCACAGCTGGGATGTGAAGATTAAGGCCTGGAGTGAGAAGCATCCCTGGGTAGAGTATATTGGGTAACAGCAGTGGGTTGATAGATAAGGAACCTGCTTGTAGAGCAGTTCCCATAGATGTGGAAGGAGGGCTTGAGTTCTGCCTGGCTTTGTCACCAGAAGGGGACATCGTCCTTTCTTTGCCATTTTCAGCTTCTTTGCAGTCATTTGTACAGTTCTTCGCTTTCTCCTTGGCACTGGGCTCTGAGGATTTGTTCAACAGGTTTCCCATACCCAAAAGATTGGGTAATCCAGCCAGCAGCATTGGGAACATGGCGGCCATATTTTTGGCATCTCCACCAGAAGCAGAGAGACCTGCAGGCAAGCCGATTAATCCAGCTGTCAGCTGCAAAGACTGGAGACTCTGGAAGTTCTGCTGTAAAGCTTGGTAGCTGGAAATATCCATGCCTGGGATAAGGCCATTTGCTAGCAGAGGGCTGACGTTGACAGAGTTTCCAGCTGCTGTGGCTGCTGCTGCCCTGGCAATTTCACTTTTTGGCCTCCTGCCTCTCCTGCTCACTTCCTCCCGCACCACAGGGCCAGTTAGGATACGGTCAAACATACTATCTGGGAGGAAACCCTATAGAGGAAAGGAACAAAAATAGCTCTGTTAGGTGAGAGAATGTATCCCATTACCAAATGTTTACCCATGACCTTAAAGTGAAATCTGTAATCAGGCTATTGACATCCAATTTTTGACATTTCCTTTGCAAGTAGTAAATAAGTTGTAAAACAAGCCATTACTGACCCCTGCAGCTGCAAACACTGTTGATCAATACATCCTCAAAGGTTACAGTGGAAGCACTGAAGCTGTTCAAGTCCTTCTCTCAGAAGCTCCACTTCCCCTAACAGAACATCTGCTCTGTCTGTAAATTAGAGATTAGAAGGTTGGAAAGGCTGCAAAGTCACTGCTAGGAGGTGGGAACAGGGTGAGCTGTGCTGCTGATAGGACTTGAATTATTTTAGTGCTTCTGTTGGGAACTTTGATGATTAATTGCTGTACAGTACCAGCAGCTCCAGGGGTCAATGAGCGCTTGTTTAAAGCTCATTTACTGCTTCTTAAGATGGGAACTTTGATGATGAATTGTTTTACAGTACCAGCAGCTCCGGAGGCCAATGAGGGCTTGTGTGAAGCTCATTTACTGCCTAAGAAACAGCATAGCAACAAATCTACTTTAAGAGACACCATATTGTCAATAAAGACATCAAAAGTACATATTTTAATTTTTATATATATTATATAATCACCAAATCATCCACATTAGTCTCTTTTAATTACAAGGCATAAACTTTAACAAAAGATTGTGCTAGGGTCTCACTTTTCATTAGCTGTTGCGGCTATCTGAGCCATGTAAAAACATTAGGAGCCAGTCCTTGGTTTCCTTCATATTTCAGATGATTACTTTTATTCCTTAATAGCAGATCCTAGATAACCTAACTGCAGGGTACCCCTATTATAGTTGTTTTATAGCAAATCTAAAGTAAAATTCTGCTCCAGGTAAACAAAATATGTGGAGGTGAGAACTTAAGCTAAGTGGACACTGTAAAATGTACATATAGTCCTAATAACATTCTTAGAAAATTGTGGCACAGCAAGCACACAATAAGCAGTAAACACCGGAGAATGATACAAATGACTTTTATAGATTTAGGTGATTGGGTTACATTTTTAATTAACAGAATGCTTCAGAAAACTCCCCAAGTGCAGACAGAAGTATCCGGACTCTGTGGCCACACACTTTCTGAAGGGTGTACCCTTATTTCAGTAAAGCTAAAAGCGCTAAATATAAACATACAATGATTTGTACTCACAGATTGCTTTACAACGTCCCCCCACTCGGGAGCCACTCCGTACTCTGGATTTTCCTTCAGGAATCGGCACAGGTCTTTAAGGGGAGGGGCAAATGCTCCCCCAACCTAAACACAAGCCAAAAGAGTTATATACAACAAACCATATAGGTTGAATCAGAGGGCAGTTCCCTCCAAAACCACTGAATTAAGTAAACTTGACAGCAGAAGTGGCCATAATATTGTGAGTGATGAAAACATTAAAAGAAAGTCTATCACCACTACGGCTCAGTATTTACTGGAAGAGCGAGCAATTCACCAATTTTTGTAATTGCCGGCTCTATTTTTATCATGTGGCATTGCTGGGAAAAAATTACTTAAAAAATGGCACCCGTTAAGGCCAAGAGCAAGCAGTGATCCTAGCTGTAAGAACTAGGCACTGTGTGACATGGCTTTGTATACAAACAAAGCCATGTCAGACCAAGGATTTGCCTATGATATGGCATGGATTATCAACATGTTGTTGATAAACAAAGTCATGTGATTGCCATAACAGTGCCGAAATGGAGATCACATGACTGTCTTTATAAAAAGAACAAGTCCGTGATAGTCAAATATTGCTTCCCTGACCGACAGAAACCATTTAAAAACTATTGCACGGTTCCAAAACACCAAAAGCCACACTGAAGGTGAACTGGTAAAAAAATAAGTGAATAAAAAATTATAATATATACATAAATATATATACACTGAGTGCCCAGATTATTATGACCACCCCATCAGTACTTCGTTGGGCAAGTGGAAATCTCTTGATCAAAGCTAAATACAAATACAGTAACACTGTTTTTGTTATTTTATCTTGTTATTTTTGACTGGAGTTCTATTTTAATTCTGCTTTCCTCCACTGATTTTACCAAAAGCTTCTTGGGAAATAGCAAAGGTAATGCTCTTTGCGAATTAGGCTAACATCAGCATGCTGACAGGACATGGAGTTTTCTACTTAAGCTGTGGCTTCCTTCCAAAGATGTTTCGCACCTTTTGTTTTGATGCAACTGAACAAGTATTTTGCTAATTTAAATTGAAATCTCAGTTGGGCTTTAGCAGTAGTGGCCAATAAAATAATACTAGAGTTATTACACCCACCACAGGTTCATTCTTGATGAAATGCTTATTGGTTTGCATGCAAGAGACCAAAGTGCAAACTATACACTGTATACCCATGAGTGATTCCAACCGTTTCAGTTGTCACAGTAATCACTTACTGGTAAAGTTTGTTCGTTAACTAAAAAATGTGGTTATCAAATATGAAACATCCCATTTTCTGCAAATCTAATGAACATGTTTAATACCTGCAAGCACTTTGTTCTGGTGTTACTGACATATGCCATAAGAAATAGATTTTGGCTCCCTGCCCCTCCCATGTATCAATTTCTAGCATTGGCAAGTACTCTGTATTTGTTATCTCTTCTCTCATCTTAAGAATATTTGCAATAAGTATAACATTCTATGTTTAATAACCAAGTGTGCTTGTCCAGGCTTTGCAGAAAGTTAAATAGTATGAACTGTTGTGTTAAGAAAAACATATTTGATTTATCTACTGCTGTATTGTCAATGTAATGTATTTTCTGTGGGCCACCTGGAAAGACCATTGCGTGACATCTTCCTGTTCTTGTGTATTAACGGTTCATAAAAACTATCACTCTCCAGTGTATATTGTTTCAAAGAAAAGTTGTACAACTTCCCGTTTAGCATTTAATTACCAGCGTTTCCCTTTTTTATGTGTAGATACAAAGCCAGTGAGAGGTCTGCCCACCCTCACGCCAGCTGTAGACACACAGACTGAAACAAATATTCTTCTCAACTAGGGCAAAAGTTTGCTTTAAAGTAATAGTTTCCTATCGAATTTAAAAAAGTGAATAAACTCTTATTAGATGCAGATATTTGAAAAAATGCTAGGCTATATTTAAGTCATAACAAGCATTTCCAAAAACTTGAGCTTGATTAGCTTTTATGTCTACAAAGCCTAGTTACCACAAAAGATGCCCTATCAACTGCATTAGTTTCAGGTCACACATGGATGGCCACTCATTAGGTCCACTTGCCTTCCTGGCGTTTCTCTTGTTGATGAGCTGAACACGTTCATCTCCAGTAAGGCTGTTCACATCCAGCTTGTTGGGATTCCGACATCGGTGCCTCTTCTGTTTGGGCCTACCATCATGAAGCTGCATTCTCTGAACACAAACAAATACTATACGATTAACATTTACTCACATAACCAAATATTTTTCGCCTGCAGGAACACTGATAAATATCTGCCATTTCTGGATATGACCTTCTGCCCCTCCTTCTAAAATGCAGGGATTGGGTTTTAGTTGCCAATCACCAGGCCGGGACATAGGCATGTATGGGAGAGGGAAAGTTCACCAAATGTGTAAGCACTGGCTGAGCTAGAGCTTATACAAAGTTTACATGAAGGGATCCTGTAGCTAATGGACCAGTGGGGGAGAGCAGGGAAGGTAAATATGAGTAGGTGTGTCAACCTACTCTGAAGGGCTAAATGACAGGTTCTCTTTAAAAAATAGATTCCAAAGTGAAGTAAAAATGCAAGGCAACTAGTTTTCAAAATAATACAAAAGAAACTAATACGAATAAATATTGCAATAAAACAACTTACAGGTATAAAAGCCCCCCGGTCTTCTACATAACCAGGATGTGCTTTAAGCCAGCTCTCTAGATCCCTTCTTTTTGGTGCATCGTCCCCTGCTAGCCGTGTGCCATCCTTTAAGTTAATGACAGGGACAGGGCTGTCTGCATCCAGTGCTCCTGGAAGCACCTGATGGCCAGATAAAGGCTGAGATAAGGAAGGAGCCAAAGCCGGGTTCACCTGCAACACAAGAAAATCAATTGGCATTGTAAAAGTTTGGCATTACATTGGGATGGCCCAGAATGTAGCTATGTATACATAGATGGTCTGAGGAGAAAATGGTACTGCACACATTACCTCTCCCCTGTATATAGTTAAAAAAATACTGTATATTAAACATGTTATTAAATGAACATAAATCAAGATACCATAATAATAGAGACAGTTATAGACAGAAGTTTACTGCTTAAACTACAATGAATCTTGTTTGAGGGGCAGTGAAACTCTAAAGGTGCCCATACACCTTACGATAATCGTATGCGATCGACTTTTCGTACGACAATCGTAACATGTGAATAGAGTGCCCGACCGATAGTACTGTACAATCGTACGACTTTTGAAGGTCAAGCATGTTTGCAAACTTTGGTCGATCGTACGATGTTCGCATGGTTGGTGGCGTTTCCGTCCGTCAAAAGTCGTACGATTAACACTGCGCATGCGCAAACTAAAATAATTGCGGTCAATTACGGCAAGTCGTCCAGATGTTTTTTTTTTTAACTACCGCTGATTGAGCCTTTCGATAATCGGGGCAGGATGGGGCTGTCGTGCGAAAATCGTACGACGGTTCGATCATCGGACGAAAAGTTTCGTTTGAAACTGTCCACCTCATCCTCCACAACAGTAAATAGGTGAATTGTATGTACAGTGGTACCTCGGTTCACTAACTTAATTCGTTCCACGACGAGATTTAAATACCCCTGGTTTTTAGTGGTGTTTCTCAATTTATTTAAAGTACATGTCCCTTTATAAAAACCTATGAACTCCTTGGCTTTCATGCTGAATTGTGTTGAGAGAACAATCTATTAGCAAAGTGTTCTCACATTTAAATCACAATTCCAGCTTTTATGGCTTCCACATTGTTAAGGTTCATGTTTATACCAATAGAAAGGGTGGGGTAGATAACTGACATTTCACAGACAAGCTATTGCCGACAGTGGCAGGATGAGGGCAGTTGTCATCTCTGTCCAATATCGCAAACAAGCCAGTACTACATTGATAAAAAAGGTAAATCAAAAAATGTAATCTTTTACTGTTTTCAGTAAGGATTCAAACCCAATCCATGAATAATGTGACTCACGTGATTTAGCATCTTATTCCGGTTCATAAACAAGATATCAACTCCTTCTACATTCTTCCTCCTTCCTCTCCTTTTTTTGACAGCTGGCTGAGCATCTGATGCCATGCCATTCATACCAGGAGTTGATAGTGTATTAGAAGTACCTTCAAAAAATTCAGATGTTTATTAATAACAGCACCACTTCATGTACGGTGACATTTTTTAATAAAGCAGCATCAAATGAGGACAAGAGCAAAGTGTAAGAACATAATTAACAATAAGATTTCACTACATTTTTACCTGATGCTGCCAAGGGTTTTGGAAAGGTTACAAGGCTGGCCTCAGAGGCATTCTGAAGATCCTGTAGTCGAGCCAAATACTGCTGCTGTCCCAGTGCCTCCTCACCATCCAGAGGCCTTTTCTGAGGAATCCCTTGCTTCTGAAATGTCAGCTTTAAGCCACCCTCCTGAAAGGCAACACATCTGGATCAATGAGAGGTTCTAAGCTATAACAAGATCCAACCAGCTGTTAGTGAATAAAAGTCCAGTAGCAGAACCATAAAGCTTTATGTCAGATTTCAAGCGAGAAAGGCAATGTTTAAAAGAACAATCCCCCCCCCC
>NW_017306677.1:957757-1003870 GCF_000935625.1 Nanorana parkeri
TAAAAAACAAACCCCCCCCCCCCCCCCTTTTTATTCTCTGGCCACACAGATTTTGTTTTAGGTGGGATTTGTCTGATCAATTCAAATGTATGAACTGTATAGTGATCTACCAGATTTGAAATCATTTGAAAAGACTGTATAGGTAGTCTCTTACATTACAAAGTTGATAGTACATTCTATGGATCTGAAACAAAATCTTACTGTGTTGTGCCCATCGGTGATCCTTTTATGATGTCTAAAATCCTCTGAAGCAATGTCAGGCATAGAGGCATTATTGGCCCACCCTAGGTCTGCTAGCTCACGTAGAAGGACATGAAATTGGTGTCCAATCCAGCCAACAGTGGGCCAATGTCATTGCTGTGCTATACAAATGTGCGTTAGAAAGCAAATCTCAATTCAAATGAATAAATGGGAAAAAGCCCGAAGTAGGAAGGCCTGGTCAGATGACCTGTCAATCATGTGACTGGCCTCTCCTATATCGGAGCGCTCTCTGCAGCATTATGCAGGGAGTGCTCCATAGGACCCTGCAGGCTCTATGCCACGGTCTGTGTTTTCTTAATGGCTCATAAAATGCAGGTGTGGAGTAAACACTGTAATGTCAAGTGGAGAGCTGAAGAAAAAAAACAAACTCTTCGCTATAATTAAGCCCCTTTAGTGTTAACAACAAACTGCATCATAAGGATTTAAACATGCTTTTCACATAACTGTCCTATTACAACTACTCATAACTGAATTCTAAAGAATACATTAGTCACTACGCTTCATTTAATTATGTTGATGATAACATATTATACAATATAATAGGAATATAACTATTATTAGTTCTAAGTGATTCTTTTTTAGTCCATTTGTGACTAAAAAATCTCTTTGGAAGCAATTTCCTGGACACTAATCATTTACAAACATCTGACAGACCCCTGAAAGGGCTAAATCATAAAAATGGCATATAAATGACAGCTCTAGAATTAGAGCCCCAGTAAATAACCTGTTTATTTATCTTTTGTTGTTAAATTAGACAATATCCAGACCCATCCTCTGTAAGGCTGTTATTTCCAAGCATGGCCATAAACTCTACATGCTTTATTGGTACATTACCCTTGGGCTGTTGCCACATATGTTATATTAAACTGTACTTTGCCATACTAGTCTAGGTATCATGTTCACTTTACATTAGGTATCATGGGCTGTAATCTTCCTATCTGTCTTCCTCTACCAACCTGATTTTACCTAAGGGCCCTAGTAAACTATAGCAAAAGTAAACTTCTTGGTGGGGGGTGAGCTTTTACCATAATCTTTAAGAATTCACAGCATTCTTGCAGAATATGGCACACACCTACCACCCCCACTATGCTGTCCTCCAGCAATGACAAGTCCAAGATCCTGTGACCCCTTTGTCCCCCACTTCCGATTCTTCTGGGTCCAGCACCAATTCTCTTCAGCCATTGGGGAGGTCACCGATGATGTAACTCCTGCGCATGTGCACAGGTGTTACATTATGTCTGGCATGCTGAGAATAGAGCCGGGCTGCATGGCAAAAGAGATTTTGTATTAAAGAGTATTAAAAGTTTAGTTCCACTTTAAGCTAACCAGAGACAGGACATTTTTTCATCTGATTCAACAAGCTTGCATGCCAATTGTATTCTTTCCTATAGAAAAAGGTTCAGAAAATGGATAATAAACTGGTAAATGTCAACTGATCTTCCAACAGAGTGAAAACCATTCTCCGTACAGAAATCGTATCAATAAGAACAGGCTCACAAATCTATTTAAAATCTGCCAGGTCTCCAACATAGCATTTCAAGATTTTTATCACGTAGATTGTGTTTGTATCATTTAATTTTTGGATTATAAATCGCCTTGTCTATGGCCATACTTAGGGTTGCCTGTTTAGAGGACCAAAGTCTGGAGAAGCCAGGTAAACAAGAGCCTGGTATAAGTCCTAATTTTGCTTGAAGTAAACCTGTCACAAACATGGGCATCTCAAACTGAGTAGTTGAGAAAAACTTGCATGGGAGGAGGTTATCCTCAATGAAAACTAGGGATGCACCGATACCGGTTTTTCGGTATCGAGTACCGATATTTATCTTTCGCCGATACTGTTACTTCTGTTAGCATGGAGCCAGCTTCTTGGCCAATCAGGAAGCAGGTCATTACCCGCCTGGCTTCCTGATTGCCAGGGAAGCCGGCTCAATGCTGATTGGCTGGGAAGCCGGCTTCCTGACAAATCAGTATCGAGCTGGCTTCCTGGCCAGTTGTAAAGCTGGGTGGCAAGTAATTACCTGCCACCCGGCTTCCCTATTGACCAGAAGCCGGCTCCATGTTCCCTCGCGGCACTGCCGTTCAGAGGAAATTTCTCTCTGACCGGAAGTTCCGGTATCGTGGGCAAGTAACAGAGCATTTGGGTGAGTACAAGTACTCAAATACTCAGTATGGCAAAACTATCAATAGATGTACAGGCAGCTGTATCTCTATATACATTTTGACTCTTCGTTTGCCTTGTCTGCTTCCTGGGCTCCCTGTTGGTACTTTTATGTGAAGGATTTTCTCACTGACCAATAGGGTAGCTTAAAAAGTGGGAAGGGGGGTGGCCGACAAACTTTAGAGGAAATGTTCAGATTTGAATATAAATGCATTTGTTGGTTTCTCGGGATCTACCAATTGCTTTGTTATTCAGTTTGACTGGAGTTACACTTTAAGGCAACTTCTGCTTATGTATTTTGTGATCATATCCTTTATTTTAGGAGTCAACAACTAGAGAAAACCTCAGAAGTTAGGAGCAGGCTGTAATTTTTAAAAGGGCATTGACTACCTGACTTTTGGGATTCTTCCAGCCCTGGCTTGGTCTGAAATTTCTAGATTTGTGGCAGGTCCACTTTAAAAAGTAAATGTGGGCAAGAAAACTCTCACTTACTACACAAGAGGTCTGAAGCATAGTCCACCTTTCATCCGTAATGGGAAACACAGAAGGGAATTTACCAAAACTGGAGCAGACAAAATCTGGAACAGTTGCCCATGGCAACCAATCAGCTTCTCTCTTCAATTTGTCCAGATAAGCTTTGAAAATGAAACAGAGAAGATGATTGATTGCCATGCACAGCTGCTCCAAATTATGTCTGCTCCAGTCTTGCCAAATTCCCCTCTGAAATGTTTCTAATGTGTGCCTACTATCTTTAAGCACTGTACACCTATTGATGCCTTATTATCTAATTGGGAGGCTGTGTTTAGGCATATTGTGCAAAAGCTTCTCATTGCTAACTGCAAATTCTTGGTAGAAAAGCATGTCAGTTTGCCATATGTAAAAATGCAGGTCTCTGCGAAGCATGTGGAAATGCATGCTAAAAAGATTAAAAACAGCCAGGGAAAAAAAAACAGAACACACAAAAATGGCGTTTAAAGGCAGTGCAATAAAGAGCACCCCGTGGAAGCATAAAATGGGTAGCAAATCCAGAATGGCTGGAAAGTTTGCCGTGTAAAATTATGGCTCATATTTATGTTTTGCAGGTCCAAGCGCAATCAGCTTAAAATTGGCACAAAAAAAGCAAGATCCACTCCAAAAAACTGGAGGAGTTAAGTAGTAAGAAAAGAGCAGGCAGCCAGTTGGAGAATGAGCATGCTGCACACAGCAACCAGGTCCCAGGGCAAGAGAAAAAAATAAACATACGTCATTGATTTTCACTGTAAACTCCTTGTCTGGTACATGCTTCTTCACCTTTGACATCTGTGGTGATTGGCAGGGTTCGGCTTTGACGGCCACGCAGGTGGATGGCTGTAAACCTGGTTCAATGTACTCGGAGGCAGCCCCGGGGCTATCTAACAGTTGATTGGTGTAGAAGGTCACCACACGGACTCCATCATAGGTTTTTCGGGGCGTGGGCCATTTTCCTTTCAATACTGCTTGGCATATACTGTCCAATCTGTTAATTATTACACGATCCTGTTGAAATACAATTTTGATTAACATGCTGGTAAAACTAGCCAGGATTGTCAAAAGTGCTTTAACCAAGGTAACATGTTAAACAAATACAAAAATTCTCAGCAGTGATCAAGGCAAGTAATGTAACAGCTTGTATATGTGAATAATCACACTCGCCTTCACAAGCTTCATCTCTAGGTCAGTATTTGTGCTGTATGTTCACTTTGGGAGATCTCTAACTTCAGGTTGCATTGCTGGGACAGGTAGTGAAATGTTTTTTTCCCAATGGTACACAGCACAAAACAACCTGGCAGAGGTGGTGACTTTCTCTAATATATCAAAAAAAAAACTAAAAGACAGCTTCACTGTTCAACAAAAAGGATAAGGAGGTGGAAAGTTGGGGGTACAGAACAACCACATGCATTAAAGAGGAACTTCATCTGGCACAGGGAAAAGCAAGTCAGCAGCTACAAGTAATGTTAAAGCAACTGTAGCTGCCGACTTAAAAAAACAAAAACAAAAAAAACTTACCAGCCCAAGCAGTCCCGCGCTATCCTCCTACAACCTGAAGTCTCCAAAGCTTTTTCTTCTCATGCTCCACCAGTTTGGATTTGGGAGCTAGAGAAGTGATTAGAAGGTAACAGCTGGCTTCCAAATCAAAGATGGCTGCTGTAGCACCACTTCGCATGCGTGGGCTGGTTGAGACTGCCATCTTGGATTTAGGCCTGGTTCACACCTGGGCGTTTTACAGCGCGTAGAGACGCGCTGTAAAACGCTCAGCATGTGAAAACCAATAATTGCCTATGGGCATGGTTTCCACCTGGGCGTATTTCAGAGCGTAGGAACTGAAAAACGGCCTATGCCCAAAGAAGTACAGGAGCTTCTTTGGGGCGTATTTTCCGAGCGTATCCATTAGGATACACCTGCATAGCCCTCGTAAACGCGTGTTTGTCGCGGTTTCTTTTACCGCAAATTGCAGTAAAAACGCGCGGCATGAAACGCGCATATTCCGTACGCCCAGGTGTGAACCCAGCCTTAGGAGCTGGCTGAGTGATCAGAAAGTGACAGTTGGCTCCCAAATGAAACATAGTTGCTCAAGCGCCACTACGCATGTGTGGGCCGGTGGACTGCGGGTAGAGCATCCTAAAGCCTCCTGGGATGTCTGACGTATCCCATGAGACTGTGAGCAGCCAGATGTACGTCATCCTAGTTTACCCCCCTTCACAAAATACCTGCAAATATGCAACAGGGAGAATTAGAATGATGCCAAGTAAAATATTTAAGTGAAGGTCCACTTTATGATTAAATGTCCAAGTTACCCTTAATATGAGGTACATAGACACTAATGTTCTCCTCTCCCTAGGGGATGAATAATGACAAGTTATAAATCATCACCTTTTTTCTTATGACAAGGTATGTTTAGGCAACACTGTTTGCTCAGCCAATCGTTACTATTACGATGAATGCAATCACCAAAACTGGAGCACATCGTTTTGGATCCCAGCCCTATCACTGCAAACCATCACTGGAAGTAGCTGACAGTTGCAAGGATAAAGTGATGGATGTAATTGGAAATACACATTGGTATGTTTATATGTATCAAAAAAACAAAAGTAACCCTACTAAAAGTATCTGATCAGAACTGATCACTCCATGCAGAATCATCCTTCCTCCCTAGTGTTCAATAGTGTTATCCTCCCGCCTGCACCATCTCCTTTCACCAACATCTGCTTCCAAATGTACTTTATGTCTATCCTTTCATATTCATGACTGACTGTATAAATAAGGACTTTCACTAGGTTTCATTTCACCCATTTCTTTAATTTCGAATAGGCAGGCATTGGCCGCTATTTGAACATTGTTTTTACTTTTATGTTTAACCCTTGTATATTTTGTCTTTTTGATGGGATTGCATGTATCTCATAAAATTTCACCAAAACATTGTTCATAGAAAACAGTATAATATATCTCAGTCACCTTTGGCCAGTGGGCAGCTGCAAACATATATCCACCTTGCACAAGACAGTTTGAGGTTGGGATTCCGTTGTCCAGTTGAAAGCTGTCCTGAGTTTCATCTTGTATGGTGCTCAGAGAGGCTACACTCTCTTCATCATAAGCCTTGACATGGGGCACTCGTTCTGCAAGGCAAGAAAACAGAATTAGAAATAAAAGAATGACTAGAAGGCAGCAAAATTAAAGCTGTCTTCATTTGTTCCCCATCATCTTCTTGCCCCTGTTCTTTCAGGACTAGACAACTGTGAACGGACTATACAGAACCCTCAGGCCATCTCTTCTAAGAGAAAAGCTTGTGTTTAAGACAGAGCTTTTGTTATTGTAACAATTTCTCAGTGCTGAGATAAGAGCTGGTGCAACAGATATCTGTATTTCAACAATAAATGAGCAGGCACATCTCTTTTTCTTGTGGACAAACAAAATGAATGAAATTAAAAACAAAAAAAATAACCAATGGTTTATGATTGCTCAGTTCTCGATCTATAAGCGGACATATGACAGCAGCAGTGTCACACATCGGCTCTAACTATAGAGATGTCTGCATTTCACTCTCCTTTAACTGGCATCATATGCTAACCAGTCGACATCTGTACATACAATGCTACATCCTGTTTTAGCTTCCAAAATTATAAATTATACATCCAAATATAAACATCCAATTATACATCCATTCTCAACTGGTCAAGTCAGATGCAATGCAGAATGTTCCCACCTGACATCACCCTTATGAAATGTACAGAATGTATAAAATTAATATGGAAAATAAAACATGTAAGATTGCAAAAGTCACATCAAAAAGATTAACCTGTGGCCAGGCTATGAAAATGTATGCATGCACATAGTCTATTAAGCAGGAAAGGACCTTTTAAAACAACCCCTTACTGTTCTCTGCAGCTGTAGGCACTGCAGAGCAATCCATCCTCAAAATCCAGAGCAGAAGTGCTGAAGTCAGTTGTTCTCTTAGCAGCTCCGCTTGCTTACCTATCTCTGCTGTGAACTTTGAGCATGAATTTGCTCCACAGTAACTGCAGCTACCCTAATAATAACGGAAAATATTTATTCTCAGAAAACACACTGGGGAGAATTTATCAAAACTGGAGCAGACAAAATCTGGAGCAGCTGTGCATGGCAACCAATCAGCTTCTCTCTTCAGTTGGCCAGTTAAGATTTGAAAATGAAAGAGACGCTGATTGGTTGCCATGCACAGCTGCTCCAGATTTTGTCTGCTCCAGTTTTGATAAATTCCCCTCACAATACTTTCCCTTTTAAACATGTAATAAAGGTTAAAACATAGCATTGACTAAAGGCTCTTCCTGTGATACTTCTAATGACTTATTGGAACTCCATTTTGAATTTGTACCTACACCTGCTTATAATAATAGTAGTAATTCAAACATCTGTGTACGGGATGTGTGCATAACATGCCATCCTGCTTACTGACACAACTGATTATATGGAAATTGCCCACACATCATTATCACATTATGATTTTAGTTCACTTGCAAGCCTTTCTTTCTGTAACTTCAGCTTGGTTGTTATTGTGTGCCATCATCTATATCTGCCAAAATCATGTGGACACCTTTAGCTTAGGGTATTCTCATATCCTTCTCAGCACTACACAAATGAGTAACTCAATCTAATAAAAAACACAACTCAGATTTTTGTAATACACCCGAGTTATGGTCGGTAAGCCTAAAACAGATATTACAACATTCACATGTATTAGTACAAGCACTCGTTATTTTATACCATAGCCTCCTTTTGAAAGCAGAATTGTAAGTGGATACAAGGGGTAACTGCACATCAGCAACACAGATATTAAAAATGTGTGAACTTGCTTTCAACAAACTTTTTAAAGACTATTTAAATTCAACTTCAAACGCTAACCAGTCATGTAATTTTACTGTTTGTGAAAATGCCCGTCTATTGAACCACAAGTACCACCGGCCTGTACAATACTGCTGTCTCTGTAAAGAGTGTGCTGCATAGACACGGCCAGTAATGACCAAAAATCAGATTGGACTCCAGGCAAAGTCCTTTTTTTGCAGTCCTTTAAGGGGCACTGGGATTAGACTGTCGGGTTATAGGGCCACCTCCGGGAGAAATATAGTCCAAGAATTCCTGTATCCCTCAATGGATGATTACGAAAATTGGATTTTTGTACTCACTGTAATATTCTTTTTTTTGAAGTTCATTGACAAGCACAGGAATTCTTAGACTGTACTTCTCCGGTAGGCAGCAGTACAACTCGACACTAAGAATTCAAAGAATTTCTGTGTCCCTCAATGGAAGATAAAGAAAGTCACATTTTTTCAGCTACTCAATTCAAATGTGTCCTTTCCATTCCAAGCCAAACACTCTATCCTCAGAAAGCATGTAACCAAAAAGTACTCATCCAAATGGTCTTAGGGGGGGAATAGAAGAAAACTATATGCTAGTGCCTACCAAGAGAAAGGATTGTCTCCTAAATGGCACAACACAAAATGTTTTAGCCACCCACCAACTCTGAAGGTTTCACTGAAACACATCCTACACTTGGGGGACACTGTATATGATTAAACAACCCTCTACTTACCACATTTCTGTCCATCTCCATCATCACTGTCACTATCCTCAGATGAAGACGATGAAGATGAAGAGGAGGAAGACGAAGAGGAGGAAGAGGAGCAGGAGGAGGAAGAGGAGGAGGAAGAACTGGATCCTGAGCGAGAGCAAGAAGAGGAGGAAGATGAGGAAGAGGAAGATCTGGAGGAGCATGACGAGTGGTTTGAATCTGAATCAGAGTCTGAACTTGAGGCTGAACCTCGTTTGCTAATTCTTTGTTTCTTGGAAGTTAGGTTCGGCGTAAGAGGCTCAGTCCTTGCTGCTACCATGCGCCTATTGGTCTCTGACTTGGCACTTGGCTTAGGTTCTCCAGTATGAGTCAGTGGGCCATTGACAAGACTTGGTGCCTCTTCTTTAATTTTCACAGGCTCTTCCTCCGACACTGGAATATCCTCCTTTCCAGCATCATCTTTAAGTTTAATCTCCTCAATGGGGCTCCCCTTTAGTTCATGTGTTCTTAATTGAGGAGTAAGAGGTGAGGATGATAAGGGCAGCTGGTTTGGTGGGGCTATTAGAGAAGTAGAGGAAGTTCCTTTAGTCTGGTTGTAGTTCTTTTGAGATGCCATAAAGGAAAGCTCAGGATCCCGCAAAATGTGATAGTCTGTCCTGCTCACGCCATGTTTAGCAGCTCCAATTAACAAATCTCTGTCGTGTGTACCACATTCCCACCACACAGGCAAGTCTGGGTTTGGCTGACATAGTTTTAAGCGCTCAAACAGCTGTGAATGACGTATAGCCTGTTCCCGAACCTTCCTCAAGAGCTCAATGCGGTACAATGTTCTGGAGGCTCTCTCCTCTGTGATTGGCTGGATCGATACTGACGTGTCTGCAATGTCTGAAAGAAAACAACCGAGTAAACTCATATCTAAATGTATCCACTAATTATCTTCAAGCTGGTGAGAGGTTTCAAGGAACAATTGGACTCATTTATGAAAGTGTCACTGTGGAATTATTCCAGACATTGTTACGCTACAGCAACTAGATTCTCTTCTACATTCTGTAAAAGGAGAGCGGTAATGGCTGCTATGGAGTAGCACAGATTGTCATACACACACACACACATATATGTATATATATATAGATATATATATATATATATTAAATTAAAAGTTTGAACAGCTGCTATATGGGAGGAGACTAATGATAAACACCAAAAGGCTTCTCATAAATGGTCTTCATGTAGTCTGGAAGCACAAATTTAGGGGCCCCTGCACTCTACTTCCTACAATATATTTGCAGGAAAGTGGCAGGATTGTCACCTTTTAGTAAACACAACCATGAAAATCAGTGTCAATAGGGTTATATTTATATACAGTATGTATGATACGCACCTTCTTTAGAAGGCAACCGACACACCCTCCGACACATTGCTATAAAGGCATAAAGATATTTCTCAAGACTTTCATCTGTTTTCTTATGAAGTCTGGCCATTGCTCGAAACTTGGTCCAATCAAATTGCCCTCTCCCTGGATCAAACACCACGCCAAATGTAGAGACAACCCTATAAAAGTCAGCTTCCTCTCTTCGAGTCCACCTATATCAAACAAAAACATTCAGAAATGTATCACTGGTGATGAACCCCAAGCCACAGCAACCAATCATAAGAGAGCTTTCATTAGCATGGCCACTCTGGCTGAAAGCTTGTGTTAATATTAAACATGCGAAATGTCAATATCAAATTTATAGAGCATTACATACAACCAAAATGTTATTAAAAATGTAGCTACCACGGTCCTGATGGAGGTAGCTTGGCATAGAACTTGAAAATTGCAGTAACACTCCACAGTCAATCATCACTTCTATTTTATATGGTCCAAATTACTCCAAGAACTTTGTTTGGTTGCTACAGATTACTGCAGTTTGCATTGCACATAACATTGGTGTACTTTGATTTAAATCACAAAGTTAAAAATATTGCTAACCTTTGCTGTCTTTCTATTTTTGCAGCAACTTTTGGATTCAAGGAAACATCTTCATAAGGTGCTTGTGTTACTGCTGCGTGAATTGGAAACATTGCTGGGATTTGTTGGATCTGCCTAAACTTGGTAGTGCGCTGGAATGCTGTTATAAGTCGACGGAGGCGTGTGGTTAGTGCTGACTGTGTGGGCCAGTAACTTTTATCACCTTCAGGCCCCTGAACATCTGTGCAAATAAATAAAAGGGACAATGTACAGAAATTACAATCTGCATTATTTTGAACTCCATTGTTATGTTACAGTTAAAATCATAAGCACATAAGGAAGCACAATGATTGCCTGAAAAAAGCCTCTTCAATTGTGAAGGTACAGCTTTTGAACCTATAGACTCTTAAAGAGACACTGTCACCTTGTCCATTCAGGGAAAAGCAACAGTATAAAGCACACTACCGAATATTTTACATTTACCTATTCAGCCTTCCTCTGCTACTTTTGTGGCCGCCACTGAAATATACCTGATGCTTTTGGGCATGGGAGAACTTGTGGCATCCTCCCATGATACTTGTGGCATCCTCCCATGATGCCGTGCTCAGACCTTAGGCAATCACTAGGACTAAGCACGGTCACATAATTGAGTTTAGGTCACCACTTTCTGGAACCAGGTATTTTGGTGGCCACTATATTACAGGATGGATTGGCTTATAAGCCCAAGAACTGCATCATGGGAAAGGGTTACATGCTCCCCATACCTTGAAGCACCAGGTATTTTGCAGTGGTGGCCACAGAAGAAGAAGCTGTGGCGAAGAGCGGGAGAGAAGAGTATAAAGTGGTCGAGGGTTGGCTTTACACAGATACTGACACCGTGCCCCAAATGGGCAACCACACGGTATCGTTTTAAGAACAATCTGAACAACATGATATATTCTATAGCTATAAAATGCTTCCATACCAAATAATTGTTGCTCTATAAGAGTTCTCGAATTACTAAGTACCAGTAGGGTAATTTTACTAATTAGCAGGTGTTTGGGTTCTCATGTAGCAGGTCTGTAAAAAGGAATCATACACAGTATCGTATTCTAAACTGAGTTGCCTACTGCCCACCATAATACAGAGAAAAAGGAGAGGGGGCTAAACTGGGGTAAGTGAAATGTAAAAATATAAAAAGTGGCATCTTTAGCGTGAAGTTCAAGTGGATTAGAAAAATCTAAAGGCAAACCATATACCGCTTTAAATCTCTCTATTATGATAGTATATATATATGTTATTCTAGTGCACCTTATAACACTATCATACAATAACTGGAATCTAAAAGTAGACAGGCTTATACCAATAACTTACCACCATCTGCTATAACAAGATCACCAGGAGATGAAGCATCATCCTACAGAAAGAAAAGCAATGAAAGCAGAGTTTCATATATTTAAGAAAGAAGTCAATTGCCTGTTATAGGTAAGAGCTACATTTTCTCTGTTCTACTTTTTATCAATAAGCTGAAATGAATACTGCACAAGTATCATATGTTACCTCCATTTCATCCTTAAATAAAGCAGGAGCTGGTTTGTACTCTGGATCTTCAACATCCCTGTTAAAGAATGAGAATTCATTATTACTAGATTCAAATCCAAGGAAAAATGTTCTGTCTATATGTTGTATATCCCAACTTACCCATCCATGTAATCATTGGCCCTTTGTTCGGCTGCCACAGCCTTTTCATCAGGCTTTCCAGCCCTTTCCAGGAAGCAGAGTGCTGGGTCTGCCCTGATGGTGTTGTATTTTTCATAACCTGTTGACACATGAAGTTAAGAAACTTAAATGTATCTCAGTTATGGATTCACTAAAGATCATTAAATTATTTTTACATACAGCTAGCAAGAGTGCCTGATTCTGACTTGATATCAGCCCCTGGTAATGCCCTGTAAAACATGAGAGGGAAGGCCAACAGTATTCTCCAGTAAGGCTTTATTGTACTGCGCAATACTGTCCATCTAGCAATGATAAGAGAGCCATGTGATTCTCTCATTACTGTGCTTCTGCTTCTTCACTGCCTATCCACAGACTGTGGCGGACATTATAACAAGCTTTCTACTTCAATACAGTCTGCCGGTAAGTTAAAGGGTGTGCGTTATTATGCTGTCTAGATACCAACACTAACCGTATAGTTTGACATATCCAGTTCATACATATTTAGCTTTAATGTTTTCAGCTTTAATTTCTGCCTGGAGTTCAGCTTTGAAATTTTGTGCTGAGTTAATATATTTAGGTTTAACATAGACTTAAAATGAAAGGCGGCTACACATTTCGTATTCATCACTTCGTATAAAAGCAACTTTTTTGCGACTCCCTCTCTGCCGCACAGTCTTGCCTCTGGTACGCCCCTCTCTGATCGGTTTCACCCTTACAGGCATAAGAGTGAAATGTGTCAGTGAGGAGTGGACTGGAGGCAGAGATGGAGTTGTAATAAAGTTGTTTTTTATACAAAGAGACATCATTGGTGTGTAGCCATCTTTTATTTTGGGCCTACTGAGCATCGGAGAAAGGGAGCGCTCCACTGGCAGACACCTGGTAGAGGCTGTGGTGGATCAGGGTCATTGGGTAACTTTGTGGTTTCAAATAGACTACACATAGTTTGTAATGTATTTTCTGACAAAATGGTGACATTCTACTTACCATGTTTAAATACCCCTATTAGAAGAGATTTATCTGCTTCAGCGTCCCACCAGCCCACAGGTAACTCCGAATGATCTGGCTCAGGAACCCATAAATTGATTTCACTGTTTAACATTGGAAAAGAAAAAAAAAAAAAGGTTTAGTAAAAGGTGAAACTGGATATTTGATGTTAAGGCCTTGTTCACACCAAGCGCGGAGCAGATCCAGACCAGAGCAGGTGCAGACCGGATCAAAACTGCGTCCAATGTATTCCTATGGTATTTTGACCTCCAGTTCACATCGCAGCGTGCGGATCCAGACCAGATGCAGAGCAGGTGAAAAAACTGCGGCAAAGCCCTATTTTACCTGCTCTGGATCTGCTCTGGAACGCATCAAAAACGCAACGCAATGCAACCCAATGGGAAAAAATAACCATTAGGAAAAAAAACCTCTGTGGTCATCTGTCATGACCTAATCTTCCTTTGTCACTTCCTGTCTTTGGGAAAGGTGACCTTGTGAGCTGGAGAGCAAAGGAAAAATGGTGGACCAGTTTTGTGACCCAGAGACATTCATAAGTATGGTTCAACAGTGCCCTGAGCTATATGACAGCAGACACTTTCAATATAAGAACAATAGAAAGAAGGCTGACCAGTGGAGTTTGATAGCAGGGAGAGTTTCCCCAGGATATAAGGATATGTCCTTGACAGATAAGGAGAGCTGTGGTGAGTACTTCAATGTGAATGGCATTGTATACTAGTAGTTCCTCAATGCAGTATTCCATCCACCCCCCTTCCCCCCACCACTCCTCCTTATCACACTACACACGCCTGTTTGCTCACTGGCACCTGCAGCTGCTTTTCATGCAAAAAAAACCGCATCGTGCGTGTGCAGAAACCTGACCGGATCTGGTCTGCATTTGGTGTGAACAAGGCCTAAGGGAGTTACTTGATGATAATTATATGGTATCATATATAATTATATGTGCCAGCTTGGTGGTGTGAGGTGCGTGGCTCAAAATTTTGTTAAAATTACATGAATCATTTTTCATAAGCCTTCTGAAAACAAAAACAAACTCACTGCTGCTAATGGAATGACAAAGTTATCATTAAATTAAACAAACAGGCCCGTAGCAGAAATGTAAGAATTGCTTAGGTCCATAAGGAATGGTATAGAAGTGCAAGAGTTGAAGTGGTTAAACATGACAGGCTACCATGAATTTCAGTGCAATCAAAAAACAAAGTTATGAATTCACAACTAAGAACAAAGACTTCAACATGCACTAGCAAGACAGCATTAAGGCCTTCATCTGTGTTATTATACAGTTACCTAACATCCACTCCTTCCAGAACGTTCTTGCTCTGGGTGCCAATCACTTCTTGCTTGAGATAGTACAGCATTCTAACTCGAAGTAAAACCCTGCAATAAAAAGGACACATTATAGCAACATTGCGGCGTTATGATAACCTGCATGAAGCTCGGATATTCTCTTGTGTTGGTTTGATATAAATGCAAGTTACCACTACAGGAAACTTTGAAAATAGATTACATTTTCATACAAAAACATATCAACATTCATCTTTTTCCTGCATCCTGAAATGCAAGTGCAAAAATACATACTACTCTCCATCTTGGATTCCCTGGTCACACCCCATTCAGAGATCCATTTCCTTCTCTAGTAAGTCAAACAACACACTAATAGCTGCTCCTCTGCTACTGATGTGTGAAGGAAGGACAAAATGAATGACAGAAGCTGACATTCACTTTTAGGGGTTTCATTAACATGTAATGACACCCCAAATGACAGAACCTGTCATTCACTGGTCAAGCAGATAGACATCCAGCTGTCATTCCCATGAATGAAACACTTTCCCGGTGGTTTCTTTAGCAGGCGTGACACAGGTTGTTAATGGTACAAAGGTTGGATAGTACTCTCTCTCTAGTTTACTAGCTTCGCTATGACAGTTAGGACTGAGATCCAAACAATGGCTTTTTAGGTAGGTAAGGGTAAGAAATTAAAAAGCAACATTTTAAACATATACTATTGGAGCTATGGGAAGTCACATAAACCCGTATTTTGCAGTGGCAACAGGTTTTCTCTAAAGTCGAACACTTCACACTGGATCTTGGTCTTACTTGTTGCAGTGATGCTTTAAGTGCTTCTTGTACCCATCATCTTGCAGCAGGTGCTCCGGGTTATATTTCCGCAACCATTCAGCCTTGTGGATGTCAAAGGTGCTAGTCTGGGATTTTACTTTCTTCCCTTTTCTTCCCCGTGGCACTGGAGCAGACAGGCCTGCAATTTGGAGAAACGCATGTAAAAAAAAAAAGTTCGACACATTTCAAAGTTGATTTTAGTTTTATGTAAATTAGCTATTTAACCTTTTATCGGCAAAGACAATTACCAAACCTTTAAAATCTATTACAAATGAGTTAATTGTGAATCGTTGATTAAGTTTCTCAGCAGCATACCATTAAAATTTCACATGTAGTTACTAAAAAAAGCTCCTTTTCCTCAATGAAGCCAAAACTAAACAAGTTAATAAAACTAAACATGTAATAAAAAAACAGGGACTGCTACAATTGCAGCCTCCACATTTATCTCATAACTGGTTTCTACAAAGAATCTGGGATCCAGGAATTATATTCTAAACTGTGAAAAACGCTCCTAAATGAAGGGTATTAGTGCATGATTATTGCATTGTGTTTAGAGGTTAATAACATTGACCCTGAGTTCACAATACTAGGTACTTTGACTGAAAACCCAGGCTGAAAATGGGAACTCAACTTCATTGTAAACTGAAAGAGTTCCACCCCCCTCCTAGGGAGTAGGGCTTACCTAACCACCTGTCAATCAACTTTCAAATGCCAGCGCCGCACGCTGATGTTCTGACACATGAAAAATGAAAGGCTGATGGAGCTTCATCTAGACTTAAGCAGAACCTGCACTGCCCAGCTAACATTTTAAGCTATGCCAGGTTCGCTTTAAGGTGGCCATAAACATCCCGACAGTGATACATTATCGTTCCACATTTCAAGCTCCTCCTTGCATAATATTTCTGAGGCAATAACAAGCACCTCTGTCAGCTGGAGGCACTCATCACACAGATATAAGTCTCAGATTATGAACAGATTCCCCCACCCACATTATATAGCGTGGAAGGGGGAATGCCCCTTACCCATTATATTCCGACTGGGTGTGTCACTGTCAGAATAGCTTAACAATGCATGCAGCCGGTTGACTGCCGTCAGTGTTTGGCCGACAATTTCCACCTGGCTCCTTTGATTTTCAGATCAAAGGATGTTGGGCTGGAGGCTGCCAACAGGGCCATCCACATAGCGAACTGTGGCTGGCCAAAATTCGCTCGATGTATGGCTAGCTTTAAAGTCTCCCTGTTAGCAGGCATGATTCCATCTCCATAGGTCTCACTGCCCCGATGACCTTGCTGGTGTCTCTCGCTGCTCTTGTCAGGTTATCTCTGCATCTCATGCCACATTAATTCTGGCGTGCATAGAACATTGCTGCTACAAATATTTGTTGTACAAAGGTAGAAATCTCTACTGCAAACACAGTACAAAATCTTCTTAGGTAAACACCTACCTGGAGGATAAAAAGCAGCTATAAACAATTGACTGGTTCCCAAATAATTTTAATTAAGTTTATATGAAATCATAAACAGGATCTTCCAAGTAAGGCAAGTAAAACATCAGAAAATCTTAGTTGTAAGTTTATTTCTTCAAACAATGTTAAAAGACCTGCGATGTTCCAACTCATAAAAACTTCCGTACTGACTGCACGTACAATTTAAAGCAAACTTTCCAAACTTTAATGATTGTTTCTTCAGCTCCTCATGGATTCCTTTGGTACACCTATGACTTAATGCAAGAATTATTATTGTCCATTTATTCCTGGTCTTCAAGAACTGTTGAAATGTATCTTCAGCTTTTTGGCAATATGAACATATAAGCCAAGACATTAAAATAATTGTAATTAGTATTTAGTACCTTTGCTATGAGCTTGCACCAGCACAGGGTATTCAAGTATCTATTATGTGTAGTAGTAAATGTAAGAATTGTTTTATTCAGGAAAATTAATGAACGCACAGCACTGTGTCTACAATGCAATTTACAAATTTGTTGATTTCAGTATCTTACTTTACAAAAGCAAACAAATTCAAGACACAAGCACATACCAAGATGGTTCTGTAGCTCTCGCGTCCGCCCGTCTTCTGTTGGAGAGATGAGATCCCAGATGAAACTCTTAATTTTCTCATCTCCCCTGTAGTGCACTAGACAGTACGCCAGCAAAGCTCGACAGATGATTTCAACATCTTGATCATTTAGCTGCCTCTTGAAACGGCCATGAGACAAAATGTCTCTCCATCTTCCCCACCTGGAAAGATCAGAAAGGTCAATCTACCTCCTCATAGCTTTACCTTTTTGTTCCACCTCCCTGAAACCGAGTCCTAGGACTACTAGCATTTAAGAATATTTGCAGTATAATATTTTGCTGTTTGTACTATGACAATCTTACCCGTATACCAAAAGATTCTTCTCCACGCGGAAGCACTCAGTCCTTCCATAACCACTGGATCGATCACATGGTCTTCGTAGCTTGGGCTTGTCATCTCCTTCACTTTCTGCTTCAGACAACTCCTCCAGTTCTTCTTTTGTGGCACTAAAAGGCCGGGTCTGTTTGCGGATTCTGGGAGTGTCTATAACCAAACTGTTCTGTAACAACAAGGTTAACATTTACAACAATATTAGTCATTTGGTTGATTGGTAATGGTTGTATTACATGACCTGTTTCCATGTATATTAAAATCTGAGCCCAAGAAATGTGCTATTTTTCTATCAAAAAACAAATGGTAATTATTGTTTTCCATCAGCTTTTTTGAATTATTCAATAACATAATGAAAAGCTTTGTGTGTGATGAACCATATCAGAACGTACTTACTCGGCCACTAACTGAGTCAATGTCAATTTCAGCCTTTTTTGCCCACTTCTGCCAGAAGTTTGGATCGTCCAATGAGATGTCAGTTCTATTCCCAGAAGCCACAAAACTGGCCTACAGGGGGGAAAAAAACCCAAAAAAACTTTTAGTGACTTTCAAAGCATGACAGGTGGATGAATGACCATGATTGCTAAAAGACTCCTGTTGAAATACGGTTTATGAAGGACTGTTATCAAGGATAACAAAAAAAGAAATGAAAAACACTTAATTCTTGGAAACATTTCCCACTAAACAATATTTAAAAATAAGATCTGTAACATTTTTCTATTTACTGTAGGCATTAACCATACCTTAGCAAATGTTGAACCCCTTCCTTCAGATTCTATGGTGATTGTCTTTGTCCTCCTCTGAAGAATCTGGTCAATATCTTCTTCACAAAATTTTGATCCTTCATCCTCCTCATCCATGATGGCTCCATATGCTCCACGTCTAAGAAGGTCTTCGATCTCTTTCTTTGAAAGCTGCTGAATCTAGCCATTAAAAAAAAAAAAAAAAGACTCATTTGTACTCACAGCACTATTATTTTCACCCTTAATTAATTAGGGAACATAGTAGACATTTGGAATACATTCTCGGCCTACGGGAGTTTAAATGCTGTACAAGCAGTCCATCCCCTTCACTTTACAATAGGGACAGAGGAAAAAAATACTAAAAAATAAGGGCAGGATTTGAGTCTTTCAATTAAGTGAATAAAACAAAACAAAAAAGAACTTTACAAAATTTTCCAATTTTCTCTAATAATTTACTGGGGAAACGTAGACATCTGGGGACATTTACAAGCAGTCCCACAGAAACAGAAGGTAAAACGGCAATGATCACCACTTGATCTAATCCTAAATGACTGCCTCCAAGACTTTCTGGACAAAAACTAAATCCACTTGAGCATACACATCTAGTGTATATGTATGAATAAAGGACCAAGTGGCACCTTAAATACTTGATTCAATGATGCCTAATGATGAATACCAAGGACATGCTGATAGACATGGTAACGGAGAGTCTTCCAAAAAGATGCTTCCTTCCATTAGGAGCAGGTCTTACCAATTTGTTGTCCAATCCACCTGCTAGAACGTGCATGCTTAAGTGCAAACTCCTAAAAGGATAATATAGCTTCATTTTACTTAAGTCTAAAGTGCAAAACATAGATTTTACGTGGACTAAAATCGCCAGAATCTCAGGCTCTGCAGACCTATGGAAGCAACTTAAAACAGAGAAAACTGCCCCCACCCATCTCAAGAAACGGACTCAGGCAAAGGCAGCTCTTTGTGCGATTGTGGATTTATTCTCTGGTTAGGGAAGTATTATATGGAGAAGCCTTTCATAAGGTGAAAAACTTGTCACACTGCCCTTTGGATGATCTGTAAAAGGAAGAGAAAGAAGGTCCTCTAAAGTGAAGAGATCTGGTTGGCCTTTGCTTGTGGGAGAAGAGCACTTTCCATCTGCAAGATCTTTGATAATGTCATTAAGTTAGGATATGAACAGTATGAGGTCTAAGATCATAATACCGTAACTGCCTTCTTTGTAGTAAGATCTTTTAAGCAGCATTTAAGCCAAGGGCCTGGAACCATATAACCAATAACTTCCCTTCTAGGTCCATCAACTAAGGTAATCCTGGGTATGAACTTTTCACTGGTCATCCAGCACATTAAACTATGGCAGTGGGACGATGGTGGTTTATTAACAAGTACCGTATATACTCGAGTATAAGCCGAGTTTTTCAGCCATTTTTTGTGCTGAAAAGTGCCCCCCTCGGCTTATACTCGAGTCAGCGTCTCGAGCTGGTCAGGTTTCTTCTTACTTATCTCGCCGAGCGTCGCGTCACTGCTGCTCCGGTGGGCGGCGCTCTGAGCGGGGTCATCTGGCAGTCTACGGGTCCTAATTTAGGTGGCCGGAGACTGCCAGATGACCCTGCTCGGAGCGCCGCTCACCGGAGCAGCTGTGACGCATACTACATATAGAATGCACTGAACAAAAGATTTACAATTATCCTCTGCTAATATGAATGGGTTAAATGATCCGTAGTACATGATATGTAGCCCTGTACCCCCTTTTCCACTTACAGAGCTAGGTTATTGTTTTTCTTTTAAATAAATATTCATGTAATTTTATTGGTATCTATCTTCATTTTGTACATTTACCAGTAGCTGCCTCATTTCCCACCCTCGGCTTATACTCGAGTCAATATTTTTCCCCAGTTTTTTGTGGTAAAATTAGGTACCTCGGCTTATATTCGGGACGGCTTATACTCGAGTATATACGGTATGTCTAGCTAGTGCACCCCATATAGTGAGTCAGTACAGCTAAACTGCAAACAGTAACTATTACCTAAATGTATCCAGAGACAAAAATAAAACCGAACTAAAAAGAAGAAACACACCAGAAAAACCCTCCTAAAGAACATATAGAAAAGAAGAAGCAGAAGTGTTAGAGTATAGTCCAAGGTGAGGATAAGCTTGTCCAACCTGTATTAAACAGCTTATATACCCAAGAAGTCTAATGCATCCCCTGGTGGAAAGGAACATTGGAAATTGAAAAAAAATTCAGTTTCAAGGATAAGCAGGACTTGAACTTACTCCACCACTATTTTCTCTTCCACTCATACTCTGTAGCACAGCTTTGTCTAAACCCAACTTGAGGCTTGCTCGGTCAAACATCTCCCGCTCATAGGAATTTCTTGTTATTAGTCTATAAACTTTTACAGCTTTGTCCTGACCAATCCTATGACATCGGGCTTGTGCCTGTGAAAAACACATGATTTATGATGAGAGAGGGAGAACAAACATCATCTGTTACTTTATTTAGTGTTTGATATATAAACAATGTTATGGAGTGTCAGCTTAAATGACAAACTCAGAAATTAAATCTTAAAAATGCATTCCAGTACTCTATTAACAAACATTTAGCCGATTTGAGTATCATTCATCTGTGCATATCCAAGCTCGTTCCCAGGATTGACTACAAACTCACATTTAGTTTACTAATCTGTATTGAGATTGTTGTCCATCACAGGAGCAAGCTTGGAGGGGTGGCTACTTTACCACACACACAGGGACCATGGGGAAGAAAAGTAGCCACCGTCCGGAAGGAAGGACTAGTGTCCGCACCAATTCAGAGATGATTTCAGGATCTACAGCTGCGTGATACATAAAAATACATTAGAGTACCTTAACTATTAACAAAAATGTACTTTAAGTTTTAATGCCCGAGTTTAGTGACACTTTAAAGCTGAGCTGCAGGCAAGCAACTAGACACAGAGATAATATTTATGTTAACTGCTTAGGCTGCTAAAGTACGTAACATTCTTCTGAACCAGGCACCCTCCCAGACAGCACAGTCAGGTTTTGGACCTCCTTCCATAACTGTAGGTAGTCTGTGACATAGCCTGGTCCAGGACCAACCACAGATTGTGAAAGAACGTTGAAGGAATACCAGCACATTTTTTAGATCATTCCTATATGCTCTTCCTCCTATATTGCACACTTTTAGAGGAGCAGCAAAGTGAGAAGTAGACCCAGATTGAATTACACAGTTGACCCTCCCACTGTGTACCCTTGTGCATGGGATTACAGGAGGCTACTATCAGAACAGCTCCAGGAACTTATGCCGGTTCAATGTAAGCGCACATTTAATGATTTATAAAAGAGTACAAAACTGCAGGTTTTTTCCACCTGGAGTTCAGCTTTAAGCTGCTGATGGGTATTGCTCAACCAACAGTCTCATTATCCTCTAGTCGTACTGTATTTAGCTATAACACTAAAGAGACAAGGTTTCATAACTGCATAGAATTTGTGGTTTTTAACAAAGTCAGTGGTGTTAAAATTTCTACCGACCTGGAGGTCATTCTGTGGGTTCCAGTCAGAGTCGAATATGATGCAGGTGTCAGCAGCAGTCAAGTTAATTCCCAGACCACCTGCCCTGGTGCAAAGCAAAAACACAAAGCGATCTGAATCCGGCTTACTGAAGCGATCAATAGCAGCTTGCCGGAGGTTTCCTCGGACTCGCCCATCTATGCGTTCATACAGATATCTGCAGGGGAACGAGAGATAAAGAGCCGAATGATTAACTGTTGATAGTAGATCAGTAAGTATGGAAGTCTAAAAAGCACCTGTAATGACTACAGATTGCCATCAGTACACAAGAGACCGACTTTATCAAGCTACATGAAGTCAACTAAAGAAGAAATCACAAGCGGGTCAGGGAAGATGCACCTTGTTCAGCTTTCATTCTTTATGCCTTTGTAAGAGATAAAGAAGGTCTGAATCTGCCAGTACTTTTTATTAGATTCAGGGGCTCAAGAGAAATAGTAAAAACCTCTACAGTCTATCAGTGCTTACAGAGCACCTAAGAACAAAACGCAGACGTGTTTATATGCAGCTTACTTGCTTCTGAGGCTACCACTTCTGCCCAAAGTGAACTAATAAGGGGCCCATATTGACTCCTCACATGTTCACCTGCTGAAAAGTACAATGAAGACTACCGTATTCAATAAAGACTAAAGGAAAACGACCCACCTCCCATAAACACCAATTAATTTCATAATTGTTTGGAGGGGGATCTTCCCCTCTTTTTCTAAAGCACTGAAGCATTCCCCCAATGTCATGGGGCACATGTGCAGCGCTTTACATAATAACGGGAGACACAGTACCCAGTACAGTTTCAATACAGGAGGGTCCTGCATGTATATGTGTCTGGATATAAATTGCAGAAATTCTATGTAAGAATGGAAAAGGGCCATTTAATGTTTAGATATACAGTACTGTGCAAAGGTTTTAGGCTGGTGTGAAAAAATGCTGTAAAGTAAAAATGCTTGCAAAAATATATATTTTTATTGCTTGTTTTTCAATTTACAAAATGCAAAGTGAGTGAGTAGGGTTTTCAAAGTCAGTGGGGTCTGAACATCTACTAGTGTATGGCCACCTTTACACTTGCACAAAGTCAGGGATTTTGTAGGATAAGAGTCAGGTGTATGATTAACCAGTTTTACTAAGCAGGTGTTAATGATCAATTTCATAGGTAGGTTGAAACACAGTCATTAACAAAAACAGAAGTGTAGGAGGCTTAAAACTGGATGAGGAACAGCCAAACTCTGCTACTTAGGTGAGGTTGTGGAAGACAGTTTCATGTCACCATGGCAAGACTGAGCACAGCAACAAGACACAATGAAGTTATACTGCATCAGCAAGGTCTCTCCCAGGCAAAGATTTCAAAGCAGACTAGGATTTCAAGATGTGCTGTTCAAGCTCTTTTGAAGAAGCATAAGAAACGGGAGATCCGTAGACACAGTGGTCGGCCAAGTAACAATGCAGCAGATGAAGACACATCATGCTTACTTTCCTTCGACATCAGAAGATGTCCAGCAGTGCCATCAGCACCGAACTGGAGTAAACCAGGTACACTGAGGAGTGAAAATTTTAAATATTTGGCTGTAGCAGGAGGGAGTCTGTTCACCAAAGGGCTGGAGAGCAGTACAATGAGTGTCTGCAGGCAACAGTAAAGCATGGTGGAGGTTCCTTGCAAGTCTGGGGCTGCATTTCTAAAAATGGAGTTGGAGATTTGGTCATGATCAATGGTGTCCTCAATGCTGAGAAATACAAGCAGATACTTACCGATCGTGCCATACCATCAGGGAGGCAGTTGATTTATTCCGCAGCAGGACAACGACCCCAAACATACAGCCAATGTTATTAAGATTAACATCTTCAGCATAAATAAGAACAACAAGAAGTCCTGGAAGTGATGGTTTGGCCCCCACAGAGCTCTGACCTTAACATCATGGAGTCTGTCTGGGATTGTATGAAGAGAAGGATTTGAGGCAGCATACATCCACAGAAGATCTGTGGTTAGTTCTCCAAGATGTTTGGAACAACCTACCTGCCGAGTTCCTTCAAAAACTGTGTGCAAGTGTACCTAGAAGAAATGATGCTATTTTGAAGGTAAAGGGTAGTCACGCAAAATATTGATTTGATTTGGATTTCTCTTCTGTTCATTTAGTTTCCATTTTGTTTATTGATAAAAATAAACTACTTCTGAAATCATTCTTACTTTACAGCGTTTTTTCACACCTGCCTAAAACGTTTGCACAGTACTGTAAGCGATGCGTTTGGTCTGTATAGTGCATGTTTTAAATACCAAGTTTATGTGAATATTTTTTTCAGGCAGCCATATTAGCTCATAAAATTCTGGAAGAACCGATCGACTGGGTTGGAGTTTCCAGACCAAATGTTCTTGTTTTTCCACCAAAATAAGTCGGTGAGGGAGACGCCTGTGATTGTCTTTCTGCTCTCCCTTCTATTTAGACGTGCATTCTCAGCCAATTCAAATGCGCAGGTTTATGGAAATCTTCTGGCACAAAGGCATGTGGTATCCAACAGAATGATGTCCATGGGCAACTTTAGTATAACAAGATGATAGTGGCTGATCAACATATTATCAGTCGGCTTGAAAATGAGACCCTCATTGTGGTGAGTAACAAAACCTTAAAACTAATTTCCAATGTTTACAAATATTGTACAGTGACTTTTTTTTTCAATGGTTCATGTTTGAAGACACTGACCAGTGAGGCACACATCCTTTTAGTGGTATATTTTTCAAAACACTGACAGGTATAGCAGACAGATAAGGAGATTAATCGGGGAACTTTGTTCATGCCCCCCAAGTTAACTTCACTAACCAGATATTCTAATCACACCCACAACTAAATATTAAAGGGAATGTAAACCTTAGCAATCAAAATCCCTTTAGTCTATTAAATATGTCCCTTAAAGTGTTTTTGTTTGATATCTGTTTGCTAAATGCAAAAAAAATGTTGATCCCGCCTAAAATATTGTATGTCGATAGCTTCCTGTGCTCTCTGCCTGTGCTGACTTATCAGCTGCATTGTTCTCAGCCATCTATGTAGGCTATAGAACCATGCTCTTTATATTATAAGAAGAAAAGAGGGACAGAGTCCTATAATCCTACCCTGTTTCTGTTGTCCTGATACTGTAGGGTGAATGAATTATGTCATCCTAGAACTGGAAGTGTGTTACTGGCAGAAACAGAAGGTAAAAAAAACAACAAAATTTAAAAAGAAAACTAATGCATCCACCCCATTCCAAGATGAGGAAACTGCCATGTATTACACTTGATTTGATTTTGGGTTTATATATTCTTTAAATTGACTTTATGGCCTCAAAATAAGGCATATATTTTAGTTCTGACCTTCTCTGCATCCAACAAGGAAATATTTGACCTTTGCTGTACCCTGCAGCATATTCAATCACATGACAGCATTAAAATAGAATAGAATATAAACAGAACTAAAATAAAAAAACTCCTAAAAGTGGATAAAATCTCATAGAGCCCTCTACACAAAAGGTATGATCATATACCAGCAACATGTTCTCTCTGACAAGCCTCTGAGCCATCAGAGAAAATTAA
Source organism: Nanorana parkeri (assembly GCF_000935625.1). Classification (NCBI taxonomy): domain Eukaryota; kingdom Metazoa; phylum Chordata; class Amphibia; order Anura; family Dicroglossidae; genus Nanorana; species Nanorana parkeri. Next base: position 983,281 of record NW_017306677.1, read on the forward strand.
CCACAAAATAGAACTTCCAGCAGATCCTAATCACCGTGTTCTGGGCCTTCAGCCATGCTACGCCCACTGTATAATGGGAGACTCACCAGTGTTCTATCATAGTATTTATCAACACTATAAGACCTGGCAAGAGAGATGACAGAACAACAAAAATTTTTGTTTCCTCTAGCTACCTTCTCTCAAGCAGTTTAGGCGAGCCATTCACAGCCTGTTATGTGCACGCAATGCTGCATTTTTAGACATTACTTGCAATAATTGGTCCATTTAGGTTTAACTCTGGAGAGATAACAGGCACTTCTGGGCATCAGAGTACTTATTCTCACTCCATTATTACATCTCTCAGCAGCTGTCCATTTTTTCATAAGAGAATGATTCTTTTATTATGTGCATCCTGAAAAGTATGATGTGTCTGAGTGACCTGCCCATTCCGGGATAAGTTTATTCAGATAAAAAATAAAAAAATGTCAGCAATGATCACAGCAGATCTGACCCTTAAACAGCATCTAAACACAAAAATAACAATGTAATATATTGCAGCTTACCAGTCCGCAGAGTAGGCAGTATTCCTTTTCATATTTTTTTTTAGACCTTTTTATTTTATTGATATCTGAAGAGCCTGTGAATAACATACTTCCTGTCCTTTGATACTTACTCCTAGACTGCATCTATGGAGTCCTACCTACGGACTGTATCTATGATTCCTACCCAGGCTGGACTAATAATATGGCTGCCTTTATTTATCTTCATTACAGAGAAGTCTGATTGGATTAGTAGCTTACATAAGAGAAAACAATTTTTTTTGTCCTCAGTTTAGCTCTCGGGAAGTGACAAGAACATTGCATTTCTGGCAAGGTCAACAGGTACTTGCTGAAAATGTTCTTAACCCAAAAATGGAAAACTAAACACAGCCACTAAATCTAAGATAAGCAAGCTGCAATAAATTACATTTTTGTTTTTGGGTTTAGCTATGCTTTAAGGGATGTGCATGTTCTTACCTTTTGTGCATGAGATATTCCTCTAGAATGTCCAGACAACGCACCATCTGGGAGAAGATGAGCACCTTGTGGCCTCCTGCCTTCATTTTGGGCAGCAGTTTATCGATGAGGACCAGCTTCCCAGCAGACTGAATCATGGCCTGGAGGTAGAAATCCGTAGCCATAGGATTGTGCGTCTCCCTGAACTCTCCCAGGATCTTCTCTTCAGCACCTGAAAGATGGTAGTCTTTCTTCAGATCACAAAAAAACTTAAAACGGTGCTCCGAATGACAAACCTGATTTTTCTTAAACAACATTTACAACATCTCTGAGAAAAAAAGCTGTGCCATTGCAAAATTGTGCAAAAGAGCGTGCTGCATCCCATAAACAACCATAATACAACATACTTAAAAAAAGGTCCTTGCATTTCAAGGTTGAGACATAGAATGATGTTCACAGGCCATTACATCTATCACATATTAAAAACAAAAGTGTATTGCCTCGTTCCTATATGCCCAAATGTGTATAAAGAAGAAGATAATTAACATATACACTACAGCATCAATCTGTACCAGTATCCATGGTATCATTCAGTCATAGCTGATCAGTAAAAAGGCAAGGCTATACTGCTGTTCGGTATGAAAAGATATTCCATACACAGAATCCTTTTGCAATTTTTGTCAGATGTTACCTTCATGTTTCCTAAGATAACAAGCCAACAGCAGTAATCACTCTTTAAATCATCTTTCTAAAAAAATCATGCATTATAGCTTCTGAAAAAACTAATTAGCAAGGGTTCTACCCCACAGTAGTACCCTATGTTCATGTCTACGCCTTCGCTTCTAGCACACTTTCTTCTTTAACAGCCATCAGAAGCATTTTCAAGCTATCATTTTACTTAGGTTGCTGATGGTGAATACAGTTTCACACAGCATGGTGTAGTCTCCTGGCACTGTGCTTACATCTGGCTCTGGTTTGAACAAGCTGCTCATGGCCAGCATTAGATAATGGTGTTAGAAGAGATCTACTGAATGAGCAGCCATCACCAGGGAGAAGCTTGTTCACAACAGAGCATCATTTCCAGGTACCATGAGACTAAACACCACACTGCCTCAAACTGGATTTCATGAAAGATAATTTATATAGGTATTTTTTTTCAGAGGCTGCAGGGCACGTTCAAATCCATGGAATATGATGACTCAGGAGACCTTGGACTGCTGTAGAGAAGGGGGAGCGAGGCAGAAGGGAACGGTTTAGTCTAAGAGCAAGCCGGCTCCAAGGAGCGGGCGAGTATAACTTTTTGAACCTAGACAAAAAGGAGCACTTAACACTTAGCCCCACTGCAAGGATTAAGAAAATGTTTTCCCTGAAGTTCTGCTTTAAGGACATTCTCTCCCCTGCCTGATCTCAATGCTGATAACAGAGGCTCAAAACAGAGAACAAACTACAAAAATACTGCTATACAACAAAGATGTTGTCAGGATTACACCAATAAAAAGTAAAGACTCTGTTGCTTGACAGTTTTGCCCTACATCAACCCAGTGTGTTTGTATGGCTATTATCATCCCTGAGATCAAGCAGGAGACAGGTCATCCTCCATGGGTGCCTTACAATATGCAACTAAGCTAACATTTGTGCTCTGACAGGGAGAGAACACAAGGGAATAACAGCACAGACACACTTATCCCTGAGAGATAAGACTGCACTATTATGACGACTTAATAATAGAGAGTCTTACAAATGCCAATTCCTGAGCTGCTCTCTCCATGTCTCTACTTCCACAAAGAGCTAAGGAACCTTACCTTTGATGAGATATGGGTGGTTACAGCATTTACGCAGTTCCATCATGGTGTTGACTAGGTTGGGAACATTTGCTTGCCCAGCCCCTTTCGACAAAAAGGCAAAGTTCTTCTCCAGAATGGCCCTATAATATTTCTTTTGGATGTTCGTCAGCTCAACCTCTATGATAGTTTCCTCTTTAGGGGCCAGTTTTTTCTCCACGTCTTCCTTAAGTCTCCGAAGCATCATTGGTTTAAGAATAGCCTGAAGTTTCTGAACCTTTACAAAATAAATAAATACAATCAATCACCTCTAATGTGTCACAATTCTATGGCAGTCTCCTCCTAGTAGTCTTGCATAGATACATGACTGACCCAATCACAAAGGTATACAGAGCACACAACATTTCAGGTCTAGATTCCCAAGATCTTATAAGAAAATGTAAGATAAAAGATAAATATAGGCCATAATATAGGTACCTGCTCCTCGGTCTTGAGGTCACCAAACTCCTGCATGAAAGTAGATTCGGAGGGAAAGCGCAAAGGCTCCAGGAAGTGCAGCAGGCTGAAGAGTTCCTCCACTGTGTTTTGTAGTGGGGTTCCTGTTAGAAGCACCTTGTGTTCCTAGGGATAAAGGTCATAGTTTTAAAAAGAAACTGGACCTGCCAGATGCTGAGTGGAAGACAAATATAGCCAGCTGTAATTTATATAAAAGCACTAATTTTTTTCCATATATTACAATACAAGAAAATATTTGCTCTCCCAAACCATCAGCTGTTTTCATTCTCACGCATCTTGGTCATTTATTCATCCATCCTCAGCTGTTTCCATGACACTGATATCATCACACCATGATATAGTCCAGAACTAGACTATACTATCTTCAACCAAATTCAAATTACTAGACAAGCGCTTCAGGCAAGCACGACTGGCAGCAAAGGCTGAGCTGGAATGCTGAGGTATACCAACATCCATTTTTAGGCTTATTAATTAAAAAAGTGCAATGAACCAAGTGCTAGGAGCTTCAACCTTAACAATTCTTCAAAATGTACTCTACTGATTAAATTAGAGTTTCATTTAGCTCAACGTGCATCTTATTACTATTCTATAGAGACTTCCTGTGATCCCCGATAATCCTACAGTACACAAGCTTCCAGATTTCCTGCGAGTGAAACATAATGAAAAACAAGAGAGGTGATCCCATACACACTTGGCGTTCATATTCAGTTGTCATGGTGGTGAAAATATTAAAAATACATCAAAATATCCAGCACTTTGCTATAATGTGTTTTTAATTTCTGGGGAGTTTATTTAAATGAACTTTAGGGGCGAGAAAATCAGTGGCTGGTATAGGGGCCTCAACTGTAATAATAGTCAGTATGTGTAACACTATAGAAGATTGTCAAAAACTGCAGATATACTAGGAGAGGATCAGAGAATGCAGGCATGACACAGTTCAAACTTGTTGCAGAAGAGAGTCAGAATGGGGACATATGCAAGACTGTTCAAGATCATTGTCATTAGCGTCCCCCTGTGAAGCTCCCACTTCCACTACTGGGGTCCGCAAAGGGCCGCATAGACAGGATTTAGAAGGTTTAGTAATGAGGTGAGCAGTTTAGAGATGCTGAGTTACAAAGAGAAGTGTTATTCCCACATGTTTACATGGCGTTTGTATGACACAGTATATACACTAACTACAGATAATTTAAAGAATAATACTGACTGTGATTAAAAGGAAGAAGCTGTATTACTGCCTCCCAGTCAGCAACTGCCCTCAACACATTTATAGTAATGCAATAAATCAAGATTAAACATGTATTTTATGTAGCAGTGCCTTCATCCTCAAAAGTGTGATATTGCTACTGCAAGATATTGTGTAGCACTTTAAAACACTGACGAGCAAAGCCACTGCACTCATCAGACCGGCTTCAACAAAGATCGAAGCAAAAATATAAATCAACTTTTGTCCAATGGGGTCAAACAAAAATCGTAATTTGACCAAGTCAGCAGGCGGAAATTTGACCAGTGTATGGCCGACTTTAATCTCCCCTTCCTACTTGCACTGATATCATAAATTGTTATATAGAAATCCTGTTTATATGTTTGTCATTCTCCAGCTTTGTACCTAGAGGATCCCATAGGTATACACATTATGTCATTCCCAGCTTCTAAGCTTGCTACCCTTCTATTATACCGACATCCGAAATACAAAATATTGTCTGGAAGTCATATTCTCTAGAACGTTTCTCTGCTGCCTATACCGTTGTTATAGAGCACTGTGGTATAAGATTGAAAACAATCCTCAAAAATAAAAAAATGTAAAATTGAAATATTACTTCACAACTACTTCACACTCAACTCCAATTAATAGGTTAAAATATAAACCAATGGAAACACAACAATCCCAGTTTTCCCAAATGGTAATTTACTCTGTGGTGTCCATGTGAAAACTGTATTTACTATGCAGGCAATCTCATTTTAAAGGAAACCTGCATTGAGGAGATATAATGGCTGCCATGTGTCTGACCTCCCTCTGAAAATACTAGTTGCCTGGTTGTCTTAATACATTCTGAATCATTGATCAGACAGAGGCCTACAAAACGTCAAGTGAGAACTCTGATCTGAAGACCTATATGGTATCACTGATTCAAAGTATTGAAGCATTTAGAACAATGTGACAATCAGGCATCTAGCAATTTCAAAAGGGGCCAGCAAGATAAACCTTCATAATTTCTCAGAACAGGCTTCTCTTAAAAGCACACGACCCCCAAAAAGCACACTCACCAGGCTCATGAGTTTCAGTCCCTCCAGCAATTTGCAGTTCTTGTTCTTCAGCCTGTGTGCCTCATCAATTATAACACATCTCCATTCAATAGCATTGAGTTCTGGGCAGCCTCCCAGGATCATTTCAAAAGTAGTGATAATGGCATGGAACTTGTATGCTCCTCGGATAACACGACCCTGGAAAGTAACAGAAGATTTTAATATCTATCAGTCAAAACAATATTCAGATGCGTGGAAAAATGAAAGGTTTGTCCCCAGCAACCAAATCTTGCTTTAGTAGGTGGGAACTGATCCACTGGCTTTTTATACTCTTAGGAAGCCCAGTGATAATCTTGAAAAAAATAACCTTAAAAAGCATTTACACAATCTGTCAAAGGACCCAAGAGATGGAGGCAATTTTACCAACCACCACATTACCAACACCAAAAACGTAAATGTTGCATGGACTTGCCTCTTCATATTCTAGCCAGCACTACATAAAACCCTGTGGATCTGATTGGTTGGTGTGGGCATACCCCCTATGTCCTCCAGTTATTTAAGTATCAGTGTAATATAGCTAAAGCAAGCACTGTAACGGTTGAGTTTGACATACTTGGGAGTCCCGTGAATACATTTCATATTGCTGGATCATTTGCCGGCTGATCATGCTTCCATGATAGACAACTACGTTGAGATCGGTCCATGTGCGAAATTCTCGTTCCCAGTTTGTGATGGTGGAGAGTGGAGCTATGATGAGGAAAGGGCTACGGATGCCTGTCTGGAAGATCTCATGCAGGAATGTTATGCTTTGGATAGTTTTACCCAAACCCATCTCATCCGCTAGAATGCAGTTCCGTCTGTAGGGGGAAAAAAGGGAATCACATACAAGATAGGATACAAAGGATTACTGGGGCCTTACAAAGAAATCCAAACATATAAATTAATACATTGTTACCATATCACTCTTGTTCTGTGCTTAAAGCAGGACCTCAACCTCCTGTCCCTTACAGCCAAGGAAGGTGCCATCTTAGCCTCTAAGTGGATTGCAGTTGCCATGGTGCTGCACATGTGATCCAAATGTTCAGCACCAACCATATGAGGGCTTGAAAGTACAGTTGAGAGCTGAAATGAGCACTACGGCAACCTTGACAGTTGGCATGCCTTAAAAGCAACTGTTTTAGGAGACATTACATTGGTGGGTAAAGATCCTCTTTATCTCGTACCAAGAGTTCTTCACAGTGGTAGGCTGGGTTCACACCTGGGCGTTTTTCCGCGCTTTCGTACTCACGGAAAAACACTCAAACAGGGAAATGCCATTATTTTCAATGTGCATGGTTCACATCTGGGAGGTTTTTCGTGAGTACGAACGCGTGGGAAACCGCCCTACGCCCAAAGAAGTACATGTACTTCTTCGGGGCGTTTTGGTCGGGCGGTTCCATTGGGATACAGCCAAGTATCCCTCGGAAACGCGTGTTTTTCGCGCGTTTTTTTTACCGCGAATCGCGGTAAAAGAAACGCGCGAAAAACGTGCATATTCAATCCGCCTAGGTGTGAACCCAGCCTTAGACCCGCAGCTGAGATCCACCGTACCCTTTCCAAGGACGGCACATGACATAGAACTATGAGGTGAGTGAAAATCACTCACCTCATAGTTCTCCTTTAACGCTATCTTCTGAGTGCTGGTGATCCTCTACTTTCTCTGTTGAAGGATATTTCTTCTTCATCAGTATAAACTCTTTTTACTGAAGCTAAAAAGATATATCTAATGGACTGTGTAAGGAAAATATTTTCTCCTTATACTCTTCTGTACTTCATACATAAGTTTACAAGCTGGGTGTTGAGTTACCTATGGCAAATTAAACTGTGTCCCTTTGCTTTGATTGAGGCATAGCCTCCTTTTATTGCTCTCTGAGAGACTTATGGGCTTTTTCTAGTTGTGGCAATGCCTTGCCGAACGAGTGTTAACCCTCCTAACTGGGTTGCTTTGTACAATTATCTTTTTGGATTTTGGGCTGTTCTACTCCAGGCCCTAATGTTTTAAAAAGAGGAAACTTGCTACAAAAAATAGGTCAGTCCCACTGTCCATGATGCTCATCAAACTAAAAACTATCTACATAGTAAAAGAACACACCTAAATGTTTAAGAACAGCCTAGAATCCTTGGTTAAATCACGCCAACCAACATACATTATACTTTGACACATACAACATACCCATGTCTTGCAGGGCAAAGTGATAGTGATACTTTAATCTAACCGTATTTAATCTGATCTTGGATGGATGTATAGACATGCAGAAGCCAAAACGTAACATTACTGTTTTGTCAGTGCTATATTCTGCACACTGACCAGTTTCTAAAATGACAGCCGACAGCTGCTAATCAGAAACCGGGGTGGGTGTGCAAATATGTCCTGATTAGCTACTACTGCTCTATATGATGTATCCTAAGACTTGCCCATACAGCCTGTTAAGGGACATGGAGGGGAATTTTTCATAACTGGAGCAGACAAAATGTGGAGCAGTTTAATTGCTTCTATCTCTCATTTGCGAAGCTTAATTGAACAAACTGAAGTCAGAATCTGAATGGTTACTATGGGAAAATGCTCCATATTCTTGAGAGATACTTTGTGCAAACAATGTGGCTACAGGTACTGTATTTTAATTGTCCAGTGGTTGACACATTCACCAAGAACCACTGCTATAATAGAGAATCTATAACTTGCATTCTCTAAAATACAGCTGGCTCGACTATGCATATGTATAATATTATAATAGGGACACAGAACTTACCTGTTATACCAGTTAAAAAGCAACCAGTTAAGTCCTTCCAGTTGGTATTCTCTGAGCTGATTCCCAATTTTATACTCTCGTGAGTGGTTGATCTTCTTCCAGGAATTGGGGGGTGGTCGATCCTTGCAGAAGAAAAGTGCACAGTGTGAGTTTTCCCAGGTTAAATTAAAGACTAAAACACAGTAGCTTTATCTATTATAGAGCTGGAAATATCACAGGTTAGGGTAATAGTCAGGAAGGTTGACTTTATCATGGTATTGATTAGAACCAGCTCAGTTGAACTCTAGCAACTGACAGTGAACATACAAAATACAACAATGTAATGGTACAAAACGTCAGGAGTCAAATGAATACAGCACAAGCATAATAAAAATGTTTTAGTTAAGTAAGGAAAAATAAAACTCTCCTTGGGATTCTTTAGCTCATTAAGACATTAGTAATAGAAGATGCAACAACCACTGATAAGCTACATGATTAGGATACTGTTATACATGGTACTGTTGGTGGTGGTAAGAAGGCTTTCGAAACTGATTTGTGAAATATTTTTTGGAAAACATTTTCTCTCAAGAAACGGTTCATCTCAGTCTTAAAATATGAGCACATGATGTCACTAGCACTAACTTTTTCCATAGGAGTTCAAATATAACACTACCTGTAACCTCAATGTACAACTAAAAATCCTTACCACTTTCCTAGTGTCAGGCCTAAGAGCTTGCAGCTGTTCAAACTCCTCTATTTTGGAGTGGTCAACATCTTCCTTCAGTTCCCATGTGCTATCTTCATACGGAAGGGAACACCACTTTATTAAATAATAAATAACAGGCTGAAAGGTGAAAACAGAAAACAAATTAAACCAATATTAAAACCCTTAAAGTGTAAAGTGTATGTAAACCCCAGCAATGAACTTTCATTATTTGCTTCTTTTGGTCCATTAAAGAAGAACTCCCTCGTCTCGTGTCTCAAACTCAATTCACTTGGGGGCTGCTGGACAAAAGTTCTTCTCCCATGGGGGCCACTTGCCAGATTTAATAAAATGTTATACTTCAAAACAAATGTGTGCAATGTCAGTATATGTGTATGTTTAATCATAGAGGACCAACAGATTCACACATTCACTCACACACAGAAATACGCACGCAGACATTCCCCCCATACACACAGAAATACACACACACACACTCACAGCTTCCTAAAATAAAAAAGAGCCCCTCATCTGCTTCCATTTTTTGCAGGGAGTGGGCACATTCCCTGGTGGTCCAGTGGGGGAGTAGTACAGTGTGGACCTTTGGCTGGTGCAGGCCTTATTAATCCTTCCTTTTGGCCGCCACTAAGTGAAGGCGGTCAGAGCGCACACCGCTCTGACTCACACTAGGTGCCCACACCAGCAGCTTTGCGGTCTGCAGCCCATGTAGAAGTCAGGTATGCAGTCCGTAACTTTCTATCTGGCTGCGGGCAGTATGGTACCAGTTTGCAGGCCAGAATTGGCACTTTGGGACCCCTGGTCTAGGGTGTAAAAAAACAAAAAGTTACACTCGCCCAAATCCTGCAGTCTCTCTCCCCCTCCGCTCGAGTGGTCTAAAAACCCTTGAGTGATCACGTCCAATACAGTGTATAGAACATGAGGACCTCGGCATACATTTATTCACCGGAGTGGAGGAGGAAAGCGGCTGTGGGGACTGGTCTAGCAGGCAGCTGGCTCTGAAGTTTGGGTGAGTATATCTTTTTTTATTTTACACCCTAGAAGAAAACAAGCACGTAACCCTTGCAATGCGAGGGTAGACCCACTGCAAGGGTTAAGATTATTTCTGCCTGGAGTTCTTCTTCAAATATACATAGTTGTTAAGGCTGAATAAAAACACAGGTCTTTCCAGTGCATCCTATACACTGTTGCTTGATGCGCTTTCCACTGAAATCTATGAAAACGCATCAAAGCACATATCAAAGCATGTGTTATGCACTGCATGTCAATGCGCATTCTTGGCGTTATTGACACACACTGCAACATACATCTTGAGGCGTTTCCATTGATTTCAATGGAAAATACATCAGACAAAAACGCATAGGGCCCTCAGGGTGACCAAAATAGGCAGACCTCCTGCTGAGAAAAAACAGAAATTTACACCACCACACCAAAAGGAACCACGGAAGGGCCCATTTCCAACTTCATGAGCACAGCGATTACAAATGTGAATGGCAAGGTGCCAGGAAGAAATATACCACATGACGTTACAGGGCTGCAAAGGCACAGCGTGGAGTGATTAGAATGATGTCCCGAGGTTTGTGGGGAGTAGGTACCGCTTTCTGTTCTAAACATTTTTCAGAACAAGCAGAGAATCCAACATTCCAACACGGATTTGACAGTTAGGAGGAAGGTCAAAGGGCCAGGACACTGGAAATGGTTTGGTGCTCTGCGGATGTAATTACTGTATATGTTTCATAAGGCCAGAAGAGTTTAATAATGGTACTAGGGCAAATTTAAAAGAAGCAACTGCTTGATGATGTTTGGTATACTGGGGTTGTGGGGGATCTACATAATGCACCTTTTTGAACGTTTGTTGGAGTTGTCCTCCCACAGAATATACGTATCTGCAGTAACATCACAGGATGCTGAGAGAGAAATAAAGCCCCTGCGCCACTGACCAGGCACCCTTACTTTACAGAAGGTTTTAAATTTACCTCCCCCGTATCTGTATCTTCACAAAAAGAAACTTCTAGCACGCGATCAACTTCTACATAATCAGGGTTAAATAGTTCTTCTTCCATCTGTAAATCCATGATAAAAAAAAATAATTATTACAAAGTTTCCATCAAACACAAATGGTAAATACAGGTGAGGCCCTGAATTCAAATATTCACAAGATCATAAGAACATGATAAATCCTAATGGCTCCAGCGAGGCCGCTCTCAAAAAAACAAGGGATCCAGGGTTGCAGATACATGTATATATACAGTCCAATGAGAGTGCCAAACAAGACAGCATGAACGTCCAAAAAGATTTCAGGGAATAGGATCATAAAACGACAGAACAGCCAATGGGTTTCGGGGGACCAAAGACTTTCCCCTTTTTCAGGGCTTAAACATGATTAGTATTAAAACTGGCACAAATTAGCAGGCATTCATTATTTGATGTGTAGGGTATAGCCCAAATCAGTGAATCACCAGAACAGATTCATACTACTGATTCATTATGACTGCTTAATAATAAAATTTTAGCATAGATCCCCACCACCTCCACCACATAGTAGCCATTATCTACCAACAACTATTCAGCCTAGAGAAAACAGGCCAGTTGTCCATTGGTTGCAGTTATTTCCCCCCAAAAACGAAATATAAAATTTTCACTCCACTCCATCTGGTAAAGGTTGTCTTAGGACTACATTTGAAAGTTTCCAACACAGACAGACGGTCACACAATCCAAACAATGTTGATGGAACCGTGCCACAGTCTGTCCACAGGGGCTGAGGCACTGCATCAAGCAGACAAGGGTCCTGTACCACAGAGAATGTGTAAAAATAAAGCAGCATGTGATTCTGTACAGCTGACACTGGCCTTCAAATGGAACTTCATCTAAAATATTTTGGTTTACATAGAGTGAGGGACGGTTAGAAGGTCTGCTAGGTCTCTGCCATTGCTGTCCAAGTTTTCCTTTACTTCCTGTCATGTCACTAGGACATGACATAATTGTTTTGTTATGGCAAGAATTCCGCTATGAAACTGCAGAATCAGGTATACTGATAATACTTCTTCAGTACTGCACGAGTTGTAATATCCGACTCCTTCTTAGATACTGAGAGAATGGAAAAAGCTTTTGCTTACATCAGCAAAAAAGTGTGCCCGTTGTGCCTGCCGTATCTTGAAGCGTTTTATCTTCTGCTGAATTCTTTTATCCTTCAGCAGCTGCTGCTCGGTGGCCCATTCGCAGTGCAAATAAGAGCTGAAGCGAGAGAAAGGGATTTCAGTGTTGTATCAATTGTGTGCGTCTCCACATAAACATTTCAAACACTTACACTGAGTTATGGAGAATTCTAGAGATTAAAAAAAAAACACTACCATAAGCAACTACAAGTCACATTAAAAAAAAATGTACCCCAAATCACTTACAGCTAGTTCACACCAGATGCAGTTGTGAATGCAGTCCGTATGCAGAGACAACATTTTTTTTTTCTTCAATTTTATAATGTAGGGAAGGGTTAAAACCCATCTATTTTTAGCTGCATGTGTCCCATTGGGGGGATTTTCTTAAGGTGTCCATACACCTTGCGATTATCGCACGATTTTCATCCGAGATCGTGGTTTCGCCTGATAAATCGGCCAGTTGATGGGAAGTGCACAACCGCAATTACTGTACGACTGACCGAATTAGTGGCGTTTTCGTACAACAGAAATCGCAGGATGAAAACTGCACAAGCGAAAATCTGTTCTTTCAAATCGATGAAATTCGGCCAGTTAGTAGTGCTGACGAACGATAATCGCAAACTACATTGGTCTGTGCATGCAAATTGAACGAGGGTGTGATGTCGGGAAAAATAAAGTTGTACAATGATTGTAAGGTGTATGGCCAGCTTTAACGAAAGGAAATATGGCCAAAGTCACGGGAATTTCCCTCATAGACAGAGCACACAGTTGTTCCATTGGAATAGTTCAGCTCACCTCCTGAGGGACTGTTCACCTCTTGCTCTGGTGACAACTCTTAGATTTCCCATCACTTTTCAGTCACCAGGATACCCAGCAGACAAATATTTGACAGGTTCCCCACTCTATCTAAAAAAGCTTTGGCTATACTTCTAGAGTTGTGTTCTGCATATCTATGTGCCATTCCATACCAACTCTTATGACCCTTTGTGACTCCTTCATGGCATTCCAAGACATCATAGAGGACACAGACACGTTGGACCGTTTCCCCAAGAGAAGGCTGTCTGATTATATATCTGGGGAAACGGTCCAACGTGTCTGTGTCCTCTATGATTCGCTGAGCAGTCTCCAAGAAGACTATTTCCCAAAAATGATCAGCCGTAAGTACCCGACTGTCGCTGCAATCAGGAAACAATCATCTAAGGCCTTGGTTCTCAACTGGGGGGTCGTGACCCAAAAGTGGGTCACGACCCAGTGTTCAGAGGGTCCCCGCGTGCCTTCCTCTTTTCTAGGTGAGAGGCTTCTCTGCCTCCCTCTAGAGCAGCACTGTCAGTTGTCACGCCAAGCAGCCATTCCAAATATGCTGCCCGGTGCTGAGTGTCAGCTTGAGGTGGGGTGGGAATGGGGCAAATGGCCGCGAGGGAGCTCCATGCATACATGCATTACTTACAGCTCCCTCACGTGTCCTGTAGAGGTGCCTAGACCGGACTGACGTCACATTCTGGCTCCCGACACCTCTACAGGGCGCACAAGGGAGCAGTACAAGCAATGCACATATGGATGGAGCTCCGTCACAGTTCAGCAGATTGTGTCTGTGGTTGTGTATGTATGTCAGTGTTTTTAAGGGCCCGTTCACACTAGTACAATGCGTTTAACGCACTGTACCATGCATTAGCACCTACTGTGCATTCTGGTCTGGGAGGTGTGATGGGTTGCCATTCATTTGCATGGTACCCCTAATGCACCTCCCAACCACAGCTCGTACATCCACACTGGAACACGCAGTACCCTAATCCCTTGCATTCCTTTGCAGTGAGACTTAAGCCGTCCTTGGTCATGGCTTAATGACCAAGGACGAATGTGGGTCCTGAGGTTACACAGGTTGATAACCACGGATCTAAGGCCTATAGGTAACTGGCAAATGCTAGGATCCAAGACTGCCCTTTTTAATCACTCCTAGAAGATTTCCCTAGAAAATCAAAAGCACCTGTTCTTTTTCCACAGGAAGTAACTCCTATGCTTAAAGTAGCTTTGCATGTTTTACTCTGTTGGGTTAAGTGCTCAACCTGCATGCGTAGCTGTTCTGATAACACACCACTACAGCTATGCAAGTGTTATCTTTCATAATTATGGCTACTAGGTCTGGTAGACTGATCAATCATTTTTATGTCTAAATCAAATCTATGACATATTGATTGTTTTCACTAATATTTTGATTTCTTTCGATGGATTGCATGGCAGTGCATCACAGATGAAAATAACTGGACTGGTTGTAAATGTCACTAATATTTTGATGTCTTTTGATGGAATTCATGGCACTAAATCACAAAAATAATCAGATTGGTTGTAAAATGTTCAGCGGCTTGGCTAACGATCCCTCAGGAGGTTGTTTTCTTGTTGTTTTGAAAATGCCATTTTAGTCAAGGCACAGGACAAACATTTTCAAGGTGATAGTCAATGGTTTCCATCAGACTGATACAGGAATATTACCATGGGTGTAGTAGGAAATCATTATCGACATCTGATCAATTATAGACCCAGAGGCTGATCAGATGGAAAAAAAGAAAAATGATTAATATAAAAATGTCAGTTGGCATTGTTCGTTCATCATTTTCTCTATGTAGGGCCTCCTAAATTAAAACAATATCTTCTGCCAATGAATACATTTCATAAAAAAGTAATTCCTCGTCTGTAGGCTGTGCGCCAAAATGTTTTTCTAGTCTTTGTTAGAGTGAGGAAGTGTTAAAATTCTGGTCAGGTTTTCATTTACGTCTGTGATCCCAAATGGGGAGATTTTCCCTTGTTTCCTGTCCCTGTATGCAAGAAATGGGGGCTGCGGTCATCACCCGGACAGGAAGGTACGGACAGTTACCTGGATAAATTTCCCATTACTTCCTGTCCGGATAGCAAGTGAAGGAAAATCTCCCCAACAGTGTCATAGATGTCAAGAAAACCCGACAGAGGCTCTAAACCTTTTCCACTTCATCTAAAACTAAATAACGTTTTGGCCCGAGTTGGGATTTAATTACAAAATTCCTTAACATAAGAATAAAAGTAAAATAATTTAACTACTATACTTACTAATTTTTGTACTTGACGTAAAATTCTTCCGCGTCAACCAACATCCCCGATTGAGTCTGAAACAAAAGCTCAGTGAATGACGTGTACCGTCCTCATAACCTACCAAGACTCAATAGGCAGAGCAATACCATCTCTTACCTCATTCTTCAATATTCTGGATGATAAAATTTTATCCACAATTGCCGCATCTTCTTCACTTGGGTTCTCCTGCGGGGAATTTGTTATCACAGTGTTAATGCAGGTACATCTTTTGCAAACTATATATTTGCACTTTTTTATCACTCTTTTTTCAGCATCAATATTTCCAGGTAGCCTACTCCTATGAGCGGTTATGTTAATAATAATAGGAAGAGATCCGTGATCATCCCTCACAGAGCTAAACTCACACGAGACAACCTAAAGTCAACTACTCTGTGTGTTCGTTGTTTGGAAGTATATGGCATGGGGCAGTAGACTTTTTTTGATTAATATACAGATTCACATGATGTGAACAAGCCCCGTTCAAACCACTTGCAGTGTGTTCCAGCATGGTTAGCTGCTGCAACGCACTGTATAGCATGCTAAACTCCCCACTGCGTTCTGGGGCGGGAGAGGGCGTGGTGGTGCATTTAAGTCAATGGCACCGTAGCTACAACCCCCCCCCGCCCGCAATAAAATGCGTGGCACAGCAATGGCTCCGTTCCTGGTCCAGTCGATTGCAAAAAATAGTGCATGCAGTATTTTTTGCGATCGCACTGGACCGGAACGCAGGCATTTTTGTGCCACGCGTTCAGGTGCAGGCAATCTCACTGCGAGCGCAGGGCATGGCTGCAGGGCCATTGACTTTAATGCACCGCCATGCCCCCTTCCGCCCCAGAATGCAGGGGGGAGTTTAGTATGCGATACAGTGCGTTGCAGCAACTAACCATGCTGGAACACACTGCAAGTGGTTTGAACAAGTCCTTGGGGCTTGTTCACATCATGTTCTGATTAGATCTAGAACAGCTTTTGTCTGCACCTGAAATGCATCCCAATGCATTCCTGGGTTATGTTCATATCAGTGCAGTCTGTTCCGGTGCAGGGAAACAAAAATGCTGCTTGCACTATTTTGCTATATAGGCTCAGGTCTGGGGGAAACAAAGTAAATTTCCACTTTTACAGCCAAATTGGGATAGCAACTACTTCATATATTGTTACAGGTTTTCATTTGCATAGCATAACTCTAAAAAAACATTTAAAATTGCGGCTTACTTTTATAAATGCTCTTTTCTGAAAGCTCCAGGACTAAAGTAGGCTATACACTGTGCAAAGTTTGTCCGGTTCTTGACAAACCGGCCAAAATTTGCACAGTGGGTGCTCCTGTTGGCACGTTTCCAGCTGGCATGCCTCGATCAGCTGATCATCGAAGGAGCAGGTCAAACGAAGCTTGTAGCAAATCAGCTGCGAAGTCCGTTTAGGTATTCTGACAACAGGTGGCAGCCGCTGTCATAATATACTGGAAACAGCAGGGGATTCCTCCATCCACGCTCATAAGCCTTGATGGAGGAATCGGTTATATGTTCTTTGTTCAGCCCGCAGCTTGAGCAAAGAAAATATAACCGTATACCCAGCTTAAAAAGAAAAAAAAAAAGAAAATCTTACTTGCTTGCTATGCAATGTTTCTACGTAGGCTGGGGAGTAGTGTTTGCTATAAATAACCTGTCGGCACTGTGCTGGCAGATTTCATGATCAGTCGTTACTAGATGTGCAGGATTGTCTGTGCTAACAAAGGGTTAACCATCTCAAGACATTGTAAGGTAATACACAGTCTCTCAGTTTTGTCCCTTCAGTCTGTCCCACATCTCTACACAGCCAACGTTTCAAAGCAGTAGAAACCGCCCATAGAGTCCTATGTATAACCCTACTCCAAAGAAACAACTAAAAAGGTTAGAAATATAAACAAATATATAGTAAGTATGCTGCGTGAATGGGATGGAATTTGACTGCAAACGTGGAAATATGCTTTAAGGAGGTAGTAAAGACGGTGTCGATTTTTGCCATGATTATGGCACATTTCCCTTACAGGTGTGCCCATCTCCAGCGACAATGGATCTATTTTCGACTCCTTGCCACTTACAGATTCAGTGGGAATGCTCTTCGGTCACTGAGTGGGCATTGATGCTGAGATTTCAGTGCATGCACACTGGAGTTACAGCCTCCCTTGCACCCGGTCCATTCAGAAAACCTTAGCCACAAATAAGCTGAGGGTGTACACTGTACAGCACATGCTCTATTCATTGCACACAAAGCAAAAGAGAAAAATGTGGGGGGGGGGGGGTTAAAGAAGGAGGAAAAACCTTTTGGGTAGAAGAGACTTTGCATGTATCTTTTGCCAAAAATCCTCTTAAAGCGTAACTTCACTTACGCTTTAAGAAAAACATGCTTCATCCACCAGTTGCACCCACTGCAAGGTCTGCAGATGTAATATTGTTGTGAGATAGAAGCGTGCCTGTTAGAATTTACAGGGGCTTCTAAACACAGTGGTCACAGAAATTAGTGGCTGTCAATACTGGAGACTGCAAGTGATCAAATAATGGAATACCAATAGTGTAAAAACATTAAAATCACAGCAAGAATTGCTTTCAGTTAGATGTTACAAGAAAACAGGATGTTTACTAACCGAAATAAAATCTTGGTTCCATTTAGAACACAGGATACTGCTTCACAATAGAATCAGTTAAAACTAAATGCAACCAATCACTGCTTTTATGGATTTTGCTTGCAATGACAGAGTAGCCAACAGTCCAGTCTTTACGCCCTCTCATTGGTCCTGTGCCAATTTCCTCCACAACATACTGCGGACCATCATGCTAGCTGAAATGTTTTTTTCCTGGCTAGGATGCTCTCTGCTTTGACAAGCTAAGAGAAAGGACTGGGGAAACGCAGGATCCAAAATTCATGTGTCCTCTTTAGGATCTGGTGGACAGAGGTCTGGGAATATCACAAGTGTGCATTCAGAATTATGCATTTTCATGTGTTTTATCACATAAAACACATGAGCTATGCAACGTTTCTCCAAATGGTACTGTTTCCACCCCGTTTAGACCTCTGGCGGTCTAAACGCATGCATACACTAGGGGAATGGTTTACCTGACTCAAAGGAGGCTCTTTTCCAAATAACCAAAGACAAACTAGCTAAGTACACCATGATTTAGCCCTGCTGGATACACTACACTGAGTGGCCAGATTATTATGACCACCCCATCAGTACTTCGTTGGGCCATGAGATGACTCCACGATATGACTTCGTTGGGCCGCCTCGTGACTCCATGAGATGTTGAGGTGATGCGAGGAATCTGACACTGCACTGTTGCCCTTCTGTTGTCTTGTACAAGTCTTGCCACTCTCCGTTCTGCCCTAACATTGACTAGTCGCTAACGGCCACAATTCGCACGTTCAGACCCAGATTTTCGGCTGACAGTCCAGTCTTTAAACACTTTAACAACAGCTGCTCTTGAACATTTAACTAATTCTGCTGTTTTGCTGATACTCGCTCCATGGCTCGCGCCAACAATCACCCCACGCTCAAAGGCTATTAAATCACGTGGTTTACCCATATCTTCAGAAAAAAATCACTTCTACTGTCGTGGTAAACAACCTGCTTCCCTATTTATAATGGCCTGGCCCTCTAGCAACTTCAGCGCGAAATGATAGCTAATTTGCCTACAAACATCAGGCGGTCATAATAAACTGGCCACTCAGTGTATAGACCACATGCCAGTTTCCAAAAGTATTATGTCCTCCCCAACCTGAGTTGATTTCCAGCAACTTTCAAGCCAGGCTACCATGAGTAAAACTCTTAAGTCAACACCCATAGCTCAGCTACTCACAAAGTGCAGAAACTCAAAGAGGCACGTACAGACAAAGAAGTCTGGCCAGGGACCCCTGTGGGGACCTTCTCTCCCACTTGCACCCTGTACCTCTGTTATACCCAAGGGCCCCCTGAGCCATTATACCCTTGCCCAGCTGAAGGGTTCAGTTGCCCTTTACCAACCCATAGTTATCACCAGTTATCCACTACTCTATTTTAACTACACATTAACTTTGAGGTAAAGACTCAAATTCCTGCAAAATGGGACCGCCCACACATTTGCTAAACCCTGTAACCTCACCAAGGGAATCCTGTCTACCATTCCAAGTGCTCATTTGTTTAAATGGTAACATGTTGATATGTTTACATAGAGTTTATTTCAATAATCTATTATACCTGGTACATGACTGATCATACACTCAATGTTTGTAAACATGTACAAAATTCAATAAACTTTAAGAAAATGCATACACATTTTTTAAATGTAAGGCGCATTATTGAAAAACAATACAGTGGTATCAAGAAATTTCAAGATATTAAGAGTAGATAAAAAAAAAAAAGCACCTGTTTAACATCCACAATGCACTGCAAAAGAGCAATGCACATATTTATAAACGCATAGAAGTTAAATCACCATGAAACGGTTTACTAGAAAGGATTTCCAACATTTTAGGGCTCATTCATACATAAGGCCGTTCATTGGCAAACAGTGCCCAGATCAGCTTTTTTTCTGGGGCAGATACGTCAAGTGTTTACGCTTGGCTGCGGACAGAAAAACTGTAAAATTAATGACAGGCTGTCACGGTCCACAGCTGTGCACATGTAAACACTTAAAGAGCGATTACCTGCAGCTAGGGACAGATGAGTGGCTCTGTACGCAGACTGTTTGCATTCAGGGCCACTTATTTGCCCCTAACTGTAGATAACTGCAGATGCTGTCACTGATATCTACAGGCTGAGCGGCCGCATGTGAACAAAAGCACGTGGTCATACCCGATCTGGGTAGTGTACGATCAGGAACGGCCGTGTGAATGAGCCCTTGATTGGGTTATACGCCTAGATTGACATAGTGAAGTTCTATTAAGTTTAGAGATGGTCACTTACCACAAACAGCTGTAAAGGTTGCTCTGCTGGCAGAGGAGCTCCACTCTTCTTGGTTTTAACATTGGCCTTTGGTTCATCCTCAAAAATCTTCCCTTCCACCTCTTCTGCATATTTCTTCCTCTTCACTTGCCGGTTTGATCTACGTTTCTATATGGATGAAAAAAGGGGAGAAAATTATAATGAAGTAAAATGTTTCCAGAACACACAAAGGACATGCTATGCCTTTCAGCTGTTAGAACACCAAGCAATCTGCACAAAAGCTAGCCAGATCTTACAAATGCTTTTCTTACAGTCAACAAACACACACACAACACTCAGAATTTTTCATGGAGACCACATTTAAAATATTGCTCCAAAATACAAGAGCTGTATAAACCACAAACACAAACAAAATAACCCCCCCCCCCCCCCCCCCCCCC
>NW_017306677.1:1004005-1008936 GCF_000935625.1 Nanorana parkeri
AATATCAATTCTGCCTGCCAGAGATGGGTTGCCCATTATCAGTTCATTTGTCATGGTGGAGAATAATCATTGATCATCGGGGAAACATAATACCAACATCTTTTCACTGCTGCTATTGGTGACCAACCTATGCTATGCGCCATTGGATATGGAGATTCTAACGTGACCAAATGTTGTTGCTAAGAAAAAAACATAACTCCATATTGGGATGTTTAGAACTGGAGCCTCACAATCTTTTATAATTAGGCAGGCGATAAAGCTCAGACTAACCAGAACTGAATAATCTAGTTTGAATAAAGCGGTCCTTTCATTTCTCCAGTGAAAAGAGTTATAGCTGATAGTGTGTATAAAAGAGCTTACAGACTCACCTGAGGGTCTTCGTCTTTCAGAGCACGAGAAGTTGTGTCAGTGTCAGAGACATCATCTGAGGATTCAATTTTTCTCTTCTGCTTCCGGCCCAAAGTAATTATCAATTTTCTGCGAGGATGATAAAAATACAAAAGTTACATTCAAAACATTTTATAAAATGTACTATACATTCACCCATAATACAGTCACTCTGTTTGTTCCTTCCAAAATCAGCAAGCAAGACCGCTGAATAGTTTTGCATGAATGTACAAAAAGCCTATTATTTGTTCCACAAGAGAAAGTCATGATATTGATGATCATGGTAGTACATGAAGCTTGAACAGTGGGGACAGGTTCCAAATTTCATAATAAACTGGGCATGAAAGGATAATTAAAATCGAACTATATCACTTACAAGCTACTATGTCACAAAAGTTATACACCAACATCAGAACTTTGGCAAGGTAAAATTCAAGGATTATTCAGTTTGTTTGTTTTTTTGCTAAGCCAAGTTATTACAAAAGAAAGCAGTTTTTGTGCCTAAATACACAAATCATCCTGTAGCAATGAAGGTTTGAACTGAACAACATGCTTTATTTTGTTGCTTCACCAACTCAATACTTATTGGTCTATTTATAATAGGATATTTTGTTCTCACCATAAAATCCTTTTCTCCGAGTTCATTGAAGGACACAGTGAAGATCTTGATCTCTATACCGATGGGGTATACTGCTACTTGCAGGAGTAGGATGCTGGGCATAAAAAAAAGAAGCTTGGCTCTGGGGGTGGCTCCTGCTGGTGGCCACACCCCCATCCACAGCAGCTCAGTTAGTCACAAAGCAGTAGAACTAAAGTCACACAAAAGACCCAAAGAAGGGAGGGTGCCATGTCCTTCAATAAACTCTGAGAAAAGGATTTTACGGGGAGTACAAAAAAATAAATAAAAAAAATCGAATTTTCCCTTTTGTTCACTTATGGACACAGCAGAAGAGATCTAGATCTCTGTAGCGATGGAATGTCTGAAAGCAGTGTCCACTGAGGGGGGAGGGGGCGGGGGGATTGAGCAAACATTGAACAAAACACCCTGGCTCACACAAACTAAGCAGCCGCCTGTAAGGCCCCGTTCACACCCGAGCGTTTTACCGCGCGTTCCTACGCTCGGTAAAACGCACAACAGGTGAAAACCCATGTTTGCCTATGGGCATGGTTCTCACCTGCGCGTTTTACTGCCCGTTCGATCGCGTGTTAAAACGCCATACGCCCAAAGAAGTACATGAGCTTCTTTGGGGCGTATTAACGCCCGTATACCGCTGTTATCAGCCAGATACCCCCTCGGAAACTTGAGTTTGATGCGCGTTTCTTTTGCCGCAAATCGCGGGGTAAGAAACGCGCGGCAAACGCGAGTTTCCAATACGCTAAAGGTGTCATCAACTCTAAAAGGAACAAATAAAAGGTATGTGTCGACGACCAGGTAGCCACCTTACAGACTTGAGAAAACAGGCGCTTGTTGAAAAGCTCATGAGGTGCTAACCGCACAAGTAGAATGAGCTATAACCGGAAAAGGTGGAGATTGTCCAAAAAGAGCACAAACCTGAATAACTTGTATGCACCAACAAGAATTGGTAGTTGTAGAAGCCTCTTCTTTCCGTGGGTCGTCAGTAATCACGAAAAAAATCTGACTTACGGAAAGATTCAGTAGCAGACAAAAACTCACACCGCCTTTACAATGTCCAGACAGATGAGCGCTATTTCTTTAGGATGCGTTGGATGCAACCAAAGGGAGGGTAGAATATCCTCATTGAGATGAAAGTCAAATACTGCCTTAGGAAGAAAAGAATGTCTAGGACAAATAATTACCTCATCTTTATGTGGTAACCTTTAAAGCAAACGAAAGGCTAAAATCTGAGCAACCGAAAAGGCACGAGGAGAAATACTAAGCTCCTCAAAC
Source organism: Nanorana parkeri (assembly GCF_000935625.1). Taxonomy (NCBI): domain Eukaryota; kingdom Metazoa; phylum Chordata; class Amphibia; order Anura; family Dicroglossidae; genus Nanorana; species Nanorana parkeri. Next base: position 1,006,302 of record NW_017306677.1, read on the forward strand.
CAAGAAATGTAAGCTTTCCACGTTCAAGGAAATAATTCCCAACATGGGAGACCTAAATGCTTTCAATAGCCATACTGTTAAAGCCAGAGACTGTAAAGCAGGATGCAAGATTGGACCTTGGGACAGAGAGGTCTGGTTGAAGAGGAAGTTAACTGGGCATGTCTACCACTAGGCTCACTACATCAGTGGACCAAGAGCGTAGAGGCCAAATGGGAGCCACCAGAATGACCAGTATCTCTTCAGGTTCCACTTGACGTAAAAGTTGTGGAAGAGGTTTTAGAGGAGGAAAGGCATAAATGAGATTGTACCTGTCCCACGGTGCCCCACCAAGGCATCTGTCGCATCTGCACACAAAGTTATTTACTTTCATGAGAGCAAGGGAACTGAGCAATCAAGCCAAGCAGGCTTTGACCATCCAGTTCCCCTGCATTTGTCTGTCCAGCGAAGAGGGTGACTTGTCCCATTGTTGAAGAAACTATTTCTACGGAATCAGAGCATGGTGTTGCGCACATGGAACTGCCTCAAAAGGAGGCAACTAATTAGACACAAAACTCTCATGCAAGTGCAAATAGTCACCCCTTTGCAAGAAGGCAATGCCTGAATTTGAAGCTGAAGCCTGTAAATTGTATCCAAAAAAAAAACTGAAAAAAAAACCCTGGCCTGATGTGTCCAGGATCAGTCTCAGATATTACAGGTGAAGAGATGGTATCAACGACGATTTTCAGGATCCAAACAAACCCGTAATCGGAAGATTCATATCCAGATCTGTCTGAGAATCTGCCGGAAGAAAGAAGATGTCCAAGTAAATCACCACCAATATCCCCCGCTGTCTCAACAAGGCGAGGACTAGTGTCAAGACTTTGGTGAATACCCATGGGGCTGAGACAAGGCCAAAACAGAAGGGCCACAAACTGAAACCGGTCCTCATGACAAATCAGAACGTGGACGTAAGTATCCTTAAAGTCTATGAATACAGAAAATCTCCCTGATGAATATTATTGATCACTGAGCAGATAGATTTCATTTGAACTTGCAGACCTTGACAAAGATGTCCAGGGCTTAGGATCCAAAATCAGACGATCCCCGTCTTTTTTGGGCACTGCAAAAAATGTTGAGACTATTCTTTGACTTTTTCTGATGGTGGAATTGGGACAATGACTACCATTTAAACCAGATTCATTACAGCTAACCATAAATCACATAAGCGAATTTGAGTTAACTGAAGGTTTAAATGAAAGAAGCGAGCTAGAGAAGAATTAAACAATTTTATATCCCAACAAAGCCATATCAGCAAATCCAGCTGTCTAAAATTTGAGACAACCACAAGTCCATAAAACAGAAGTAAATGTCCCCCCACCTTAGCCGGACAGGTGGGTGAAAGCCTTCGTTCAGAAGTAGTCTTCTCAGCAGACTTAGACTGCCAAGACCTCTTCTGGCCACTGGAGAAGCTGACTTTTTGACTTTTGTCTGAGGATCCTTGGGGTTGAAAAATTCAACCCCAAGGCCTCACTTACACCTATGCTCCTTACCTTTCTTAAGTTTTGTAAAAATGTACTCTTACCTAACGTGATTTTTACATTATATCATCCAGTATTGCCCAAGGAAATGATCAGCCTAAAAAGGTAAATAGGCAAGGGCTTTCTTAGAAGTCTTGTCAGATGACCAGCATTTAGGCCACAACATATGGCGAAGAATGAGAGCCAAAAAAGAAATTCTGGAAATAAGAGGTCCAATATCCAACGGAGGGTTACACACATATTGAAGACCATGAATTAATTAATCCACTAGTTCCGCATCGACAGGAGAAACATGTTCACTCTCCAGACTGTGAGCGTTTAGGATGTAAAGACTGTGGCCAAAACAGGACATAAGGCTGATCCAGGGATTGTGTACATAGACCTTACTACTGATTCCGCCTTCCCGTCCCTTGAATCATTGAAAGGAGATTCCTTGACCGGAATCACAGTAGTCTTATTCAGCTTAGACAATGGTGAATCTACAAAGAAAAGTGCTTTTGAAGTGCAAACCCCAGAAGGGCAGCTCCATTCTTTGCAAATAAAGTCTTACAGTTAGACTTATTTGTACCAAAAGGAACTGGAGCTTCCGAAGAAGCAACTGCAGAAACTTCAGTATAAACAAACTCCAAACAGTTAGTGTATTGGCTGGGATTTGAACCAGGGACCCCTCTGCTGCAAGGCAGAAGTGCTGACCACTAGAATACCATGCTGGCCTTCTTAAGGTCCTCAAAAACGAATGAACAAGTGCAGAGACCACTACTTTTCTCTTGTGAAAAAGTAGATGAAAAGTTTTCGCCATAACTAGCAGAGTGAGGTCGATCTGTCACCCCTATTTCCCCAGAAGATGCAGAAGTCCTTTGCAGGAATCGGAGGGTGTTGGCGATGGTGAGAAGCGCTTTATACTCTACTTTTTAGTAAACATTTTCTCAACATGTGGAACAAAAACTTCTGAAACAGAAGAGTTTCCATAGTAATAGAATAGAACTCAGGGTCCCAGAGCCTCCCAAAGCAGAATCTGAGAGTGAAGTAGGGGTCTACAAGGGAGAGGAGGCTAACTCTGACCGAAAACGCTCAGTCAGAGAGAGGAGATGGTGGCAGCCTGTTACTTCACATTCATT
>NW_017306677.1:1009126-1012107 GCF_000935625.1 Nanorana parkeri
CCCCAATATTATTACTCCTCACAGACACCATTAAGTTTGGAAACAAAGGGGAGTATACTTATCGGTCAGGCGAAGTATGCCAGAGCAATATTTCCCAAACAAAGTCTCCCACCTAGCTGGGGACCCTGTTAGCCTGGGGGAGATACTGTAACAAACCAGCCCAGTGGCCAGTCGGTCATTTGCATCTTCTGTGAGATATCTCACAGGCTGCCCCACATTTCCTTTAGGGCTGTTGCAGCCAATCTCGCTCTCTCAGGCAGAGAACTGCGTGCGCTTGTAGGCCGAGTTGGGGAGACTACAAGGATCTATATTATCCAGCTGTTGATTGAAATCAATGAAAAGTGAAGACTAAAATAAAAAATAACACCCTGCTAGGGATAAAAAATAGGAACAAAGATCCCCAGCAGGGAGATAGGTCCTTACTCCTTAATGCTAGGCACAAAATTGAGCTGCCTTGGATGGGGGCGTGGCCATCAGCAGGAGCCGCCCCCAGAGCAGAGCTTTTTTTATTATGTCTAGCATCCTACTCCTGCAAGCGGCAGTATAACCCATCGGTATAGAGATCAAGATCTCCGCTGTGTCGCTCAATAAACGAGAGAGAGAAAACTATTTGCCATCTCCATGTAATTTTCTGATAATCAAGTGGTCTGGGCAAAAATTTGCTGGGCAAATGCAACATTAATTTGGTGAATCCAGTTTGTTCCAATGTTGTCAAATCGAATGTAATCAGAATGTATTGACGATTATACATATTATTTTAAAGATTGCGTTCAAATATAAGTCGTACTGTATGCAAACATATTCTAAGAACATTTAATCTGAAGAGAGAAAGAAAACTCCAAGATGATCCCTAGAGAAAATATCCTAAGAACATTGATTTTGCACAACAGCTATAACTTTATGCATTGGCGGAAAATCCCTAAATCTAATGAGTGAAAGCGGGTTAATTCACACAGTGCTATTCAATTTGTGTTTATTATAAATAGACCCCTCAAGCACTTGTGGACCACCCATTGTGTATTTATATGCAGCCGGTCCCCAGCCTCATTGCGAACGCCTGTCTGTGTGTCCGGCACTAAATGCTGAAGCCACTGCTCGCGCTGTCAATAGACAGTGGAGAACCACTGGTTTTGATACAGCTAATCGGATCGGCTTTGTGTCCTGTGATCTCTGTGATTGGTTATCACAGTGATCACATGGCAAGGTTTACATTTCCAAGCCCTCCTCTTCCTCTTACATCAGAGGCAGGATGAAGTGTAAAGGGAGTAATGAATGAATGAGTTGTCCACTGATTACTGCTGCAGCAGCAAAAAAAAAAAGTAAAATAATTGTAACCCTTTTTAACTCCCCTTCTCTCCTGCTCATGTTATCTGCATTCTGTGTGTGCTCTGACCTGTATATTAACCCTTTCACTTCCCTTATCCTGCACATCTATGCTGATGATGTGAATGTGCAACTATGTAAAGTGCTGTGTATAATACACGTGTAATAAATAAATTAACCCCATCTCCATTCTCCCACGGACCGGGAATTTTTTTTGTATCTTGTAGACTATTACCAAGCTCTATGTTTTAACCTCTTCAATGTTGGAATGTTTCTTCATTTCCAAAAAATTGTGGCAAAAAATTAGATCACCTTGTCTACTTTACAAAAAGGGATCCTTTTTGGGGGTTTTAGTACTGTCCTGACATCTTTGCTATGGCTTATAAACAAAAGTAAGCGAAACAGGCTTTTTTTATTACTTTATATACTAAACAATTTTTTAAAAAAAAACAGTTAATAAATACCCCTAAAAGAAAGCTCTATGTATCCTGAAAAATTATATAAATTACTAATATACTAATTTTGTTACAGTGTTGCGGTGACGGAGGAATTAAACGTGACAGCGCTGAAAAATGGCCTGCTAATGAAAGGGGTGTAACATGCCAGTAGTGGTTAATGTCAAATGTGTCTGACATAACATACAGCATCTTTGTAGTTTTTTTTTTTTTGAGAAACCAAATGTTTTTTTCCCTAAAAATGCAGGTAATTGCTGTAGAAAATTCTAGGAAGCCATTTTTTATTTGTATTGTTATTAGCAGATTGATCTTCCCCCTGTTTATTAAATCAGAATTGTTGAATATTAAATTAATTTGCTCACCGCGCACTTCCAAAATATTAAGATAGCTAAACTACACAAGCAGTAAAACACAAGCAAATGCCAACGGACAGCAGAGGTTCTTAGGAATTTCACACTGACAATTGGGGCCACAACATAAGAAAAGGCCAAGTTGGGGACGAATGTGACGGCACAGCCTGTGGTGATACTCTACAAGGTGGTTTATACTGCTACAGCATATCCTGACACTCTAGTCTAGGCTTTTTTGTAATGACTGTCAGCCTTCTTAATGACTGTCACTACTCTTCTCTTTGCCGCTAACAGCACCCCACTGTGCAGTGTCAAGCTGGGAAAGGAAAGGTTAACAAATGCTATAAAATAGCTTGTGATCTGTCAGAAATGCCAGGAGACTAAGAGGATAATCACAGGCTGCCGTGCAGGGAACCCAAGGAAATCACCCGGTAAAAGGCTGTCTATAAAAACACAAACCTCACACAATGCGGACTGATAATTACTAGCTAGACTGTAAATCGGAAGGGGCTGGCCAAACACAAATGGCTTTGCAGTGGCTGCTTGTTTCTAATGAGAGCGGAGAGGCAGGCTTTATTGTATAGTAAAGGCAATTCATTTACATTAATGCAGTGGCTCTGACACTGCGGGCACCTGAACCATTCACTCCCCCCTTCTTGAAGGTATTATCAATCTTCTAACTGCAATGCTGTGAGTACGAGAGGAGAGAGAGCAACATCGGATGTAAATACAGCATTGCAAGATCACAGAGATATTTATGATCACCAAGATATTTACTCTGTTTATTGTTGGACAAATCGGTGACTTCCCAAAACATTATTTAATAAAGTGAAAAATAAATGGGGGGGGGGGG
>NW_017306677.1:1012512-1028450 GCF_000935625.1 Nanorana parkeri
AGGATTGGGGGGAATCGGGCGGTGGCATTTTGATATACAAGATGTTGTTTGCCTCTATTGCTAAAAAAACACAACTCCTTGCCCATTTTTCTAACATTTTTTTTTTATTATTTGTGCATGTTCATTACAGATGCAGTATATACTCAATATATACTCGGCAGGTATATTCTCAGCATATGTAAAGGTGACTATACAACAGTAGAATTTCTTTTTTTTTTCATAACTCCCAAAAATTTGTTTTCAGAACGTTCATTCAACTTTCTAAAGAACTTTTTCACACCATAAGCAGTGAATTTTTCTGCAACTGAACGGTGCACTGTGAAAGAAGCAGCAAGTTTGATATGCCAAAACTCCACCTGCTAGATCTTAGGCTCCATTCACACATTAGCGTTTTTTCCGCGCATATCCATATGTGTGGAATATATGATAAATGTCCCTAGCACACCTATGTTTTGTGTCAATAATCCATCTTCTTTATTGATCCAGACTGCCACAAAACAACGGGCCCCCTTCATCAGGTTTTAGTAGGACACATATGACTCCATATGTGTGGAAACACGCAAAACACAAAAAGCAATTCAGTGTTATGGAGCTCAGTCACACCTGCGCATTCGTACGCACAAAAACTTGAAATGCAGCAAAAAAGTACATGAACGATTTTAGCACGTTATGTCCCTAAAAGCCTGGTTGTAGCTGCAAACGTGTGGAAAAACGAATTTCTATTCAAATCCACGCGCTAAAAAAACGTGCTGAATTAAAAATGCTATGTGTGAATAGAGCCTTGAGCACCAAACTAGCCCATCCACTAAAACGGCGGGCAACTGTAAATGAGCCCTAATAATTAATGGGGTCAGGGCTCTTGACCATAGAGACGAAAAAAAAAAAAAAGAGAAAAAGAGAAGGATGGAACAAAATGAAAACCAAAAACCTATTACTAACAATTAACTCATGTTCCCACATAAGGCCCCACTGAGAAAAATACTATATACAGAAAATCCTAGGGTGGGACCCACAACTCAACACAACTTTTTTGGCTGTTTGGATGAATCAGTTTAGGGCTTGTTCACACCAAATACCGTGCATTCCGGAGTGGTTAGCTCTGAGAGAGATCTGATGAGATTAGGGGTCCTCGGCATTAAAGGAGAACTATGAGGTGAGTGCTTTTCACTCACCTCATAGTTCTAGCCGACCTGTGACAATGAAACTGTCACAGGTCGGCTCAGTAGATTCGGAGGTGAGCGAACACATACCGGGATCGCTCACCTCTCGATCCTGTCACGGCTCTCTGCTGTGACAGGGGAGGGGCTGGATTCCCCTCTCCCTGCTCCGATCTGCCAGCGCTGACTGGCGGAACGGACGAGGGAGGGGGCAGGTACAGCTGGCTCTGCCTCTAGATAGGCAGAGCCAGCTGTCACTCACGCAGCTGGGCGGATCCCGTCATCTAAGTCATGATCCGCTCCGGCGTCTCAGTATACCGCGAGCTGCAGCTCGAGGTATACTGAGCTTAGGGTAACGGGAGGACGCTAGTTTGTGTCCTCCCGTTAACCTAAGGAGAACTATGGGGAAAAACACTGACCCCATAGTTCTCCTTTAACTGGGATCTCATCAGAAGTACAGAAGTCATAGGAAAGGTTATTTTATTAAAGTGTATGTATAGCTAAAAAACATTTTCTATTTTTGGATGGATTAGAACACCTGCCAGCTTTTTATCGCTATCCAGGTATCCACTTAAGAAATGAAACCCGACTTCCTGTCCTGCTGAAAACAACATCCCCAGACAGGAAGTGAGAGAACATCTGCAACAGGGACATAGACAGAAAAAAAATCTTGCCTTTGTATTTAGCTGTTTTTATCATTCTTACACATAACAGCTGCCAAGAATCTTTCTCTCCTTCATTTTGAATATTACACCCACCCTCAATCTGTCTCACTGTGTAAAGGACTAAAAATATGTCATCAGACAACAGCCACAATAATTTTTGGTTGAACTGGCTGTCAATTTTCCATTTATGTATGTCCTGTGAGCTGGTTAGCCCCCAGATGTCAGTGGGAGCAAACAATGAAGCAGGTTGGCTTACTTTTCCCATTCACTTATGCTCCTCCTGATTAGGTATAAGCTAGGGCTCTGTCCGAACTGGAGTTCATCCAAACCCAGAAGAAAGCTGGCAGTGCCAGCCCAATCAGCTTCTCTCCGGCCCACAGTGCCACACAAAGGGATAGGATAATGGACACATCATTCACTTTATATGGCCATATGTTCATATTTGGTCAATTACATTGTCCTAATTTGTCCATATAAAGCTCATTAATATCCCCAGCTTCCCACCCCCTTATGTGCAGCTGCAGGGCAGGCAATGCCCTGGCAGCAGCTGATTGGGCCTGCACTGACAGCTTCCTTTCCGAGATCAGATTAACTCAAGTTTTGACTGAACCCATGCTCATCGCTACTCCCGATAATCTAAAATTGGCTTCCAGCTCGATGTTCCACCTCCTCCCCATTCCACTTAAAAAATCTCATGACCTAGACCAAGTTGACAAGTAAAAAAAAAAACCTTGCCTTTATTTGTGTATTTAATCTGTGTATTTAGTGGTTAGCTGGAGTTCAGCTTGAAATGGCGTGCAACACTTTTATACAATCTTAAATCTGGTGAACATGGATTTCTGATGTATCCAAAATCCCAAAGGGTACAGTCTAAGGAAAGGTAGGACCACAAGTAAGCCAGCAGCCCATCCACCATGCACTGAACTGTACCCTTTTGGTGGATTCCATATTACATTAAGGCTTAAGTGACAGGAAAACCCAAATTTGATGCTTTACAACTGAATGCAAGATGATGATCCACAAAACAATGCCAATGGCTCAACAGATATTGAAGCTAAAAGGGACTCCTACCCAATCTTCTTCTTTTCTTTCAGTTTGGAGGTCAGACCAGCTTTGGTTTTCTTGCTTTCTTTATCCTTAGGTTTGGACTTTGCTTTCCGTCCACGTTTCTCCTCCTTGCCCTCTGAAGAGGACATGCTGGGGAAGTTGTCAGGGCTCATGACCCGGGGAATGTTCCTCTCACCCCTCTCCTTGGCTTTGGCGATTGCTTCAGATATAATACGATTGGCCTTCTCCTGCTTGCTTTCTGAATCACCCTTTTTTTTAGTGCGCCTCTCGGACGCCGATCTCACCTTGGAATTTGGCAGTTTGTGGTAGGCCCGGGAACCATCAAGCTTTTTAGAGGAGGGAGGCTGGAAAAAGAAAAAAAAGTTAACATGTTAGCAACTGATCTCATGTAACCAGTTCAACATGTGTCTTGAGACAGAAACCACCTACAGTTTCACAAAATGCCCATTTATTTTACAACACCAGACAGCTCACATTTTCACTTAAGTCCATCCAAAACGTCATTCTTCAGTTTTGTATAGAGTGGGACATGATTAGAACTTCTATCCAGGGCCCTGTTAGTGAGGAGAATCCATCTTACTGACAAAAGTTTTACCAGAGGGAAAATCTGCAACAAGGGTGCAGACAGCAAAACTTCATCGGACACACACTTAAGACCTGGTTCACACCTAGGTATTTTATTGTGCGGATTTAGCCGTACGATAACGTACAAAAAACAAAAACTCATACAAGTCAATGGCGACAGTTCACACCTAAGCGTTGGGTCATGCATGCGTTATTGCGTGTCGCGCAAACAGTTGCAGGAGATATTTTCAGGAGGATGTTGCGGTTTAGGTCCCATAGACATCTCTATGCATTGAGAACCGTGCGGTTTTCGCTCGGTTTTTAAACAGCAAAATTAGGCAAAGAAAGCTCAACAACCACAAATCGTCTAGGTGTGAACCAGGCCTTAGAGAAAAAAAAATCAAGGCCTACATTGCCAACACATTTACATACTGGCTCCACACAGGTCCTTGTGTATAGCATGTGTGAGCTGTTACACACCCAACATTTCACAGAGTGGTATACTTAGGTCAGCAAAAAATCCATTCACATGAAGCAACTTCTTTTAACATGCACATAAGCCTCCCCCATCAAAAACGCATATTGGGCAAGCCCGCAAATTGTATCTGTCTGTTGGCGGCCAGTTCATACATGTGAACCTCTGTATTTAGTTATGGCACTTGCTACTCTACTGGGCAAGTGCAAGAAACTGTATCCGCCTGTAGAAGGCCAGTTCATACATGTAAACTTTTGTTGTTACATATGGCATCCCCTACTCTACTGGACAAGTGCAGGAAATTGTATCTGCCTGTAGTCGGCCAGTTCATACATTTATTTACTTATGACATCTGCTACTCTATTTTATCATTACTTCAAAAGCATTACCCAGAAGTGTACAGCATGGCAGCCGTTCCATGTGGGAATGTCTTGTTTTGGACTACATTATGCAGTCTATGAGGCCACTATTAAATACATGTTGCAGAGATAGTGGCCAACCTTTCTTATACAAATAGAATCATCCTCGAAAAGCAGCCTTGGGTAAAGCTAGCCACACATCTGAACTAGAACAAAATAAAGTAACTTGATTCCGCCATCTACATTAAATGTAGATGGAAGAAACTCCCCTGCCGACATCTGCAGCTTCCAGAATACCTGAATAGTGACTGCATCCAATTGGCTACAGTTGCTGTTCAATCGACAATTTTCCACACGCTTCAAACCAAAGTTTCTCGAGCCTGATGGTGTCGGCTGAGCCACCCATGAACTGAATTTCATTGCATCTTTAAATTTTATTAGTTTGAATAGGAAAGCGATCTAACTTCTGTTGGGTTTTTAATACGGTCTGTGATCGGAAGGATGATTCTACCTAATCGGGGGCACAGAGATACAATTGGAAGTGCGAGCAATTCTATCTAAAGTAAGAGAAAATTCCATCTTTGGACACTTGTCAGGGCCTGTGCAGACCTGAGCGATCCAGGATGCGCGTCTCGGGATTGAGCGGTCGTGCACGATGGCAGACAGCAATTGCTGCACGGCCCCATTAATTTCAATGGGGTACATCCGCGCGGCAAAATCGCAGAAAAAAGTTAAATGTACCTTTTTTTGCGATACACGATGCACATCTGGAAACTGCGCAATTGGAAAACAATGGCGCCCACAGCGCGATCAACGGTGATGGCCGACTCCGTGACTGCTCGGTAATCCCCACGGTACTGTGCACGATTGCAGATCGCCCAGGTGTGCACAGGCCCCCAATGAAACAAGCTTCCAAATTGAAAGGTATCCCCTCTACGTCTATCCACATGACAACTGTAATCATTTCAAAGCATCATTTACTTCCTATCTTTGTGACAATAGTTTTCAAGCCAAAAACATGAGAATGAATCTCCTGAGCTGACAGATAGCAATAAAAGTCTGATAAAAGGTTCTAACCCTTCTGCAATCAGCTAACAAAATGGCCGGGCCTTTACTTTAAATAACTTAAACAGCAGAGAATAGTACATGTTATATTAAATTGTGTAATGCTCTGCAGATCTGGCATAACAGCTCAAACCTTTATCAGAATTTATCATATAATCTAGTGGGAGGAAAACTGGGTGAATTAAAGATGGAGAGAGATGTGGGTGTTCTGGTAGATCATAGAATTAATAACAGCGTGTAATGAAAATATGAAGCTTCCAGAGCGAGGAAGGATACATTCTTATATTAAAAGAGGTATAGACTCCAGACAGAGAGAGATATGATCTTACCCTGTACAGTGCATTAGTAAGACCTCATTCTGAATATGCAATAAAGGCTAAGCACCAGTTTAAAAAAGGCATGTTGTGGAACTGGAGAAAGTGTAGAGAAAGGAGACTATTGGGGTTATTCACAAAAGGGTGAAGAGTTTGGAGACGTCAGGAGAAGTGAACAATCTAGGACAACATAGCTGAACTGGAAAGTGAGCTGAATTGGGGAACTTTTCCAAATCAGCTATGTTGTCCTAGACCTACATTTTTCACTTCTCCTGCCTTCTCCAAACTCTTCACCCCTTTGTGAATAACCCTGCAAATGACTAAAGGGCATGGGGGAGCTCAGCTAGGAGGAAAGATGAACTGATTTGAATGTATTCTCCCTTGAAAAGAGTCGATTAAAGGAGGGTAGGATCACCTCGTATAAATACACAAATGGTGCATTTAGTAAACTTGGTGCAAAGTTTTCACTTTAAGGTCATCACAAAAGATAAGTGGCACCTTGAGGAAAAGACGTAGAATATCTGCATACAGAAAGGGTCCTTTACAGTATGAGCTGTAAAAAAACAGGAGCTAGTTCAAGCCAAACCTAGCAGGTAGCTTAAAAAAGCTAAATACACAAAATGGGTTTCAATATTTATTTTTAATAAATAATAAATATCCACGTTGAATGTAGGTCCAAGCAGTATCCAATTGCCTTGGGGATCAGATGGGGTTTCTTCCTAGTTACATCAAATTCAACAGTGCTTTAAAAGGAGAACTATGAGGTGAGTGAAAATCACTCAGCCTCATAGTTTGCGCCGACATGTGACAATGAAACTGTCACAGGTCGGCTAAATAGATCGGGAAGTGAGAGAACACATAGCGGCGCTCGCTCACTCACTTCTCGATCATGTGCCTGCAGAGAGCCGTGACTGTCACTCACGTCTCCCTGCAGGGATTCCACCCCTCCCCTGTCCGATCTTCCAGCGCTGACTGGCGAAACGGACAAGGGAAGGGGGCGGGTAGAGCTGGCTCTGCCTCTAGAATTCATCCACACACAGCCACCTCCTCATGTATCACTTGCCCCTCCCTTTTAGATTGTAAGCCCTCATGGACAGGACCCTCCTTACCACCTTGTCTTGAATTGTGATTGTAATGTCTTCCTTATATTGTGAAGCGCTGCACAAACTGTTGGCGCTATGTAAATCCTGAATAATCATAATAATAGATAGGCAGAGCCAGCTGTCACTCACGCAGCTGGGTGGATCCAGACAGTATTGTCGGGATCCATCACGGCTGCGGCGTCTCAGTATACGGTGAGCTTAGCTCGCGGTATACTGAGCTTTGGGTGACGGGAGGAAGCTAGTTTGTGCCCTCCCGTTACCCTTAAGGGAACTATGGGGAGAAGCACTGACCCCATCGTTTTCCTTTGATAAGGGTCTTTTCCTTCCCCTGCATCACAAAACATTGTTCCTAATTAGATCAAATTGGACAGAGATTTAAAGGGGTATTTTTCTTCCTCTGAATCAACTGCAGGTTTAGGGTTCTAAGGATGCAAGATGCTTTTATTTTTAGGTGTGTCTTGGTTTTGTAGTTTATTATGTTCTGTTTTTCAACCTAATTAGTGATGAACTTGGGCTTGTTGTGAAACGAATTCACCCAAATCCCCTGAAAACTGTGACCCACCCCTCTCAACTCAACCCAATCAGTGGCGGCGGTTGCGACAGAGGTGGTATTCCCTACTCCTTTGTGATGTAAAGCTGCAGGGTGGGGGAACACTCCTGCTGCAAACTGACTGGGCCAGAAATGAGGGGTGCCGACAGAGGTGAAAAAGGCCCTCACTGTCACAGGTGGCATATCTGTGACCAGTCCCAGGCTGGCTATTATGTGCAATATAGGCACCTTTCCTTTGCAGATTTTACAAAGGAAGCTCAATGGGCCTCATTACTAAATGTACCTTACAGAACTGGCACCCACAGCAATTATACTTCTTCCTGTTATTTTCTACTCTCCTAGAAACATTAAAGCAATAAATTGGTCAATGAAGCAGATCTTACAGATATTTCCAATTATAAGGCTCAATATTCGTAGCAAGTCTCCCAGCCTCTGCTCTGGTTCAGGCTGTGCTCCACGCTTGTTTTAGTAATCAAGTATAGAACCAAGTTACAATTCTTTTCCTTTTACTAACCCCAGTTTGTGCAATGACTGAACCGCCAGGCCCTAATGCTCAGCCTTACAGATTTACCAGTCACCTGCTCCTACCATAGCAACGGGTAACATAAGTTATAAAAAATTCAATTGAGAGATAGAAATACAGTGCTGGTCCTTGAGGGCATTCAAATGCTATTACTCTAATGCTGGACTGTTAACTAGAATTGGTAAGTCAGCAATACTTACAGTCAGGCACCAGGGGAGTTAATCACCTCAGCCATTTTTAATTAGGCTCCTAAAGGTTCTGTAATTGTGCATTTAAACACAGGCACATATTTAATGCCACCTCTGAGGGTTTAGTCTACCTTCCAAGAATTCTACCTACATAGTTAGATTTTATTGTCACTTCCCTTAGCTTGGACAATCTCTTCAGTTCGGGTTTAAGCCTTCCTCTGCATTCCCCATCTATCGTGCTACCTCACAGGAGGGAGGGAGAAAGCTACTATAGAAACATGGCAAGGCTGTGACTATTAAAACCATGAATCCCCCATTTTATTTCACAGTCTACCTTCTCTCCTTTTCACAGCAATTCTGCTACCTGGTGGAAGAATTCAATCCTATTAAAACCATTCATTCTGGACTTAAATTCAACGGGCTGCAATGTACATATCTTTTCCAGGTCTTGCACATGGAATAGTGTTTGGTTATGTATACGCGTATTGGGACTGGGACCAACACCGGATACACAAGCCATCCATCTTTTGGCAGCATATGTAACCAATACATTGGGGAATTTATGTCTGATAATCATTTTCATCTTATTTATGTATATATGTCAAATAAATTAGGTTTTAGATTTGACTTATGCAATGACTATGACTTCTCATTAAACCCCAAACTTCTCTTGGGTTCTATGTACTTTTTAAGGGGAGAGGTGTCCTCAGATTGTGCATATCGAGGCAATCTATGATTTTGTCAATTTATGTATACACGTATGTTTATCGTTGTGATTTTTGCTTCATGCTGCATCGTTAGTGCCACTATAGAGAGAAATTGTCCTAATTAAAAAGGTACCTGTAAAAGACCACAGGTCAGAGAAGAGTTCTTGATGGCTACATTTTCCAGCTACACCTTATAGCTGTACCTGTTAATGCTTCCATTACATATTCTACAGAGTCTCTTTTCACTCTACCCCCTGGAACGTTTATGGATATTCCCCCTTTTTACAAACATTCCTGTTCTTTTGAAAGATCAATCATGCCATCTAATCAAAGACACTCTCCAAAAGCACTGGCATTTCTTGCCCCAGTTTTAGAATGCCACTTTCCCTTTAGTGACCACTAATTAGTATGGAAAGAACTAAAAACTAAGCTCCCACCCCACTACCCCATTTAAATGCCCATTTTATTTACCAAAAGCTACAGACATGCGATCATCTTCTCGTTTCCTTTTGGCAGGGTGCTTCTTTGGATGTCCACATCACAGCCTGTGTGACGTGAACACCTCCTATTGGCTGTCCAGCGGCAGGGTCCTTTCAGGATCCAGAAAAGAATGGGCGTTATAAGGGTATGGTAGGGGACCAGCCAGCAAGGGGCTAAGCTGCAGCGATGGAAAAAATGTTAAGTGTATGGGAGCCTACTATTGTTACGGCTCCCATCTCCATCGCTTTTGGGGTACCGATCTCTACCCGTTTTTTTCCCTAGATTTTGGGTACCGCCCGATCTGGTCTGGCTGGATGCACATGCTATACCTGTATAATTGGTAGGCGATACTTTCACCTGGTCATTCATTTTCATGCAACTGATTGACTTTTAAATTTAAATATACTTATTGACCTCTCTGATTACCTAGATTTCCTCCATCTACTGGAGGAAGCGCTGGCAAGCGTGAAACGCGTTGCGCTTTCACATGACTCCTCCATTTCAATAGCAAGGGCTGGTTTGATCTACAAATTTGAGAACCTTCTTGATTTAATTTCTATGTATTGTTTGTTGTCTCCTTTTGGTAACTGTTGTTACGACCCAGGTTCACTACCTCTGCTTCTAGGGACATGTGCAATATTGATTATCATAACTATGTATCACTTGCTTTGATGTTAAATGGAGTCGAGTGATGTCAAAGGAGGTATCATGTTGGAGGTTTGATTTTAGCTAACAGTATATGAATTTTTTAAATTGGAAAACAAATAAAAAGAATTTTATACAAGGTGGATGTTTGGATTTGTCAATTGGTGCCTAAAAACCCCCATCTATGCTATTTGTTTTGTATTAATTTCTCAGGGGGTGGTGCCTATTACTCAGGTCTCGGTCACGACTTTGTTTCTAGCTTTATACTGCAAACTTTCTGCATATGCAGATCTATTCCCATTTGTTACACTACCTATCACGCAGTACTAAACATGCACTACTAATACAACTATCCATATCAAACATAAATCTGCTGCATATAAATAGCTTTCAGAATTATAATCCCCCCTGTGTAGTGTATAAAATATCACAGAAAAAGCAATTCATTAAAATGTAACCATTGAAAACCAAGCAGGAGTGCAGAATGCTGCAGTAAGTTCTTTCCAATCAGCCAAGCTTCTCAGAAGCGCAACGAGCCTGTTCTTTGTCAGTAAATATGCTATTCATACTCCGTATATACTGGCATTGATCTCGTCAGACAGGCTTAAAGTAGAATTCGACTCACTAGTCATGTCAGCTGGTCTAATATTGTTGCTCTGTTATACAGTAAACTGCCCCTTATCTGGCAAGGCCAAGGGAATTGGTAGATTCCAGATAAATGTCGTTTCTGGTTGCTTGAGAGTTGCTATTAAAAACAGATCTAACTAATGCCATACCCCATACTATACCATACCATCACATAAACTATGTATTGACTTCATATTAATATTGAAATGCAGTAATCAAAAGCAAATTAAGACAAATAGGCACACAATAATTTCCAGGATAATACATGCCGCAGTTCAGCAAAACAGTGAGTACACAGGGGATTTTTTTTTGCTGGTTAGATGAGAGTTCTGGTTAGTTGAATACCGGGTAACAGAGTTTACTGTACCAATAAAAAGAAAATTAGGTTAAAAAAAAAAAAAAAAAATCATGACTTTTCTGGACTTGGGGGATCTGAAGCTCCCTCTGGAGGCCTACTGGAGAATCCTACCGCACTCCTTACTGGTATGTCCCTTGCGGTGAGTGCTGTGGTGATTGCAGATGGAGCAGTTTCAAATCCAAGTAGGAAAATATATCACCAGCACACCGTGGTCAAATCTTCAGAAAGTGATCATTTTATTGATACACACACATCTTGTCACATTGCAACGTTTCGGGGCCACACGGTCTCTTCCTTTGCAGTCATGCATGGTCATGCCTGAGGAAGGGACCCCGAAACGATGCAATGTGACAAGATGTATGTGTATCAATAAAATTATCACTTTCTGAAGATTTGACCACGGTGTGCTGGTGATATATTTTCCTACTTCCCTCTGGAGGCTTGTCACATAACCAATGCATTGCCCACATGGTGTCTGCCAAAAGGGCATGAGGACCATTCAGGCAAAGCCAGGAGGCCAGGTTACCAATACTAAAACACTAGTCACGTAACTGGCAGCTGGAGGTCAGAGTCATATTTTTCACAAGTTGAGTTAGCTGTATTTGTGGAATGGAGCAAAGACATGTGACCAAGTCTCCTTTAATATGTAATGCAGAGGACAGGTCTACTTCTGGTATGCCCTTATTCTCTATAGAAACCACTTCCCGTCCTCTGATCGTTCAGAAATGAATGGACGGGAGTCTTCTGAATGCGGGTGGGCCTCTTTAGACGTCCTTCGTGCTCGCGCACGAGCGGGAGACCGCCAGAATTTTAAACAGCCAGCAATGGCTGTTTACCTACAAGTAGTCCGGCATCTGTAAAGATGCCCGATCGCTCGTATGCTGCATGTCTCTGTGCGGAGGAAAATCAGTACACGATCTCCCTCCGCTCTCCTCCCTGGTCTCTGAATGCAGGAAGTGATGTTTATTACTTCACTTCCACATTTAGCTGTCACTCTCCAGTACAGAAGCCGACGAGAAGCTGGTGAAGCAGATCTGTGCTTCATCAGCCTCTCTGGGGGTCCCTGGGTCACATTAGGGGTCTTAGAGACCCCTGATGTCTCCATAAAGGGGACCTGTCACTGTAATTTGATATCACATAGGGGGATTCTTATTCCCCTACGTGATAAAGTGTAAAAAAAAAAATTGGTCACAAAATAAGTAAAATTTACACACAAAAAAACCCCCACAAAATTTTTTTGAAGTCCCCCACATAGATGCACGAAAATGCGTTAGGTGCGCCTACACGCAAAAACGCAGATTGCGCCCATTACACAGTACTGGTTACATATCACTGCGAACGTTGGGAGTGAGAGCAATAATTCTAGCGCCATCAATCACTGATAACACTAAACTTATGAGCGGTAAAATCTTTTCAAGCGTCACCTATGGCCAATTTTGGGTGTGGTCGTTTTTTGTGAATTTGCGGGCGCGCGCAATTTTAAGGCTTCACGTTTGATGTCTATTTACCCGACGTGACCCCGTCTTTCATATTTTACCAAAAATTTGGGCAATAATAAATGTTTCCTAACATAATAAAGGGAAAACCGTTTTAATAATTTTCTGAACTTTTTTTTGTTTTATAGTAAAAAATAAACCCCTCAGTGGTGATTAAATACCCCCCCCCCCCCAAAAAATAGCTCCATCTGCCCCCCTAAAAAATGGTATAAAATTAATTTCAGTACAGCGTTGTATGACGGAATAAATGTCAGTCAAAGTACCGCAGCACTAAATACTGAAAAATGGCCTGACAGGAAGGGGGTGTCAGCAAGTGGTTAAGGGGGGGATTTTATACCTTGATGTGAAAGTCTTATTTTACACTTTTGTTACTGCTGTGTCAGGTGAACTAAATATAACTAAGGCCCCATTCACACGTAGTGACATACCTTTTGCAGCGGCCGGGATAGCGCGACTTTCGGGGCGACGTTCCAGCGACGGTAGCGCGACCTTCTCCGTCGGGCTCCATTAGAAAAAAGCAAAATCCGCCGAAAAAAAGGTCCTGTAGAAGCGACTTGCGACCGCGAGACATGGAGCTAAGACAGCTCCATTGAATAACATTAGCCGGCGACTTCTCGCGATATCGCGCGGCAAAAATGCACGATATCGCGGCGGAAATCGCTACGTGTGAATGGGGCCTAAGGCTTGTACAATAAACCTTTACAGTTGTAGAAGGCAAATCTAAGGGAACCTGTTATATATACGGGCTGTTATAAAACACCGGGTAACTAGGGCTGCAACAACTAATCGATGATTGAAAAAGTTGTCAACTTTTTCAATCATCGATTAATCGTCTTCCGATTGGTTGGCTCTGTTCACGGCTCCACACACGCTGCGCGCCGCACCTCCTCCCCATCTCACGTTCGCCGCTGCCAGACCCGCCCCCATCCACGCTCCACACGCCGCATCTCCTCCCCGTCTCACGTTCACCGCCCACCCACATCCATAATCGGCAAAGGGACACGGGGAGAAGTAGTAAGGAGGAGCAGGTGTGGGGGGATGACAGCCGCCGATAGACAGGTCCGATCTCAGAAGCAAGTTGCTGGAAGACTGCTCAGGTAAGCCTGCACTTTCCCACATATGGTGCTCTATAATGTATTGCTGAGATTAGTATTCTTCTATAGCTGATAGTACATTGTGCTGTATATTATACATAGGAATACAAATGCAGCAATACATTACACACTTTATGTATATAGTGTACTATTGCTGGGATTTGTTGTACTCCTCTATAGCTGGTATTCTGCATTGCGCTGTATAGAGGACTACAAATCCCAGCAATAATGCATTACACAGCGCAATGCGGAATACCACCAGCTATAATGTACTATTGCTGGGATTTGTTGTATTCCTCTATAGCTGATGGTATTCTGCATTGTGCTGTATAATGTACTATTGCTGGGATTTGTAGTCCTCTATAGCCGGTGCCAATCTGCATTCATTGCTGTATAATTTTACACTTTTCATTCACTATATTGCACACCACACTTTTGTTTTCTTTTTTACTTCCACCGCTCCAAGCTTGCTCCTGTGATGGACTACACTCTCAATACAAACTAGTAGTCCATCACTGGAGCCATTTTTTAATATTTATTTGATTTTTTTTATCCGATTAAACGATTAATCGAACTTAATAATCGGCTAACTAATCGATTTTAAAAATGATCGTTAGCTGCAGCTCTGATAACCAATGCTTCTTAACAAGTACAGCTGGCACCCAACGTTTGAGGTTTTCTATAACAGTTGACAATGGAGCTGGCTTCTAAAAAAAATCCTGCTGGCTCCTGAATTGGACAGAATGGCTCCTGAATTCCATATTAATCTGTCCGCTCCTAGTGCATGCATGCAAACTAATACATTTACCACAGGTCTTTATAACCTCTTAAAGAGATAAAAGAACTCCTCCTGAAAACACATTTATCATCCTTTCTTCTCAGGCGGCCATTCTTTTTCTGGGATCTTCCAGGGTCTGCATCTACTTCTTGGACTAGATGCTGGCTGCTGCTTCTAGTTGCTGGCTGATAGAAGACACATTCATGAAACTCATGCTGTCTCCGTAATATTTTTTAAGTTGCCGTGTCTGTGTATACAAGTGGTCTCTTACAAATCAGCCCCTGCTGCTGTACATATCTTAGAAGCCAGAAAATTAAAACATCTTAGTGACTGGGGGAGGGAAGGCTGAGGAAATGTTTCCTCCGGCCTGCAACAGACCGATGACATCATTCTCCTGAAACGCTTTTTTTATCCTTAGAAGTCATACTGCTGGAAAGATCCCACAAGACAGGTATCAAATGCACCTAAAACCAAAAGGCCAAATATGACTTTTCTAAGCCATGTCTGTTGCTGCTAACAGAAGCACATGGTTGTTGGCTCCTAAAAAGTGGCTGATAGATCCTAGGCTGAAATTACTAGCTACTCATTTCTACATGTATTTGTCCATAATAACCCATAACAATATTTTTCAAAATGGCTATACGTAATCTACTCTATTGCTGTGGCTGGCACACTTTTATACTGGCACATTAGGCCAATCATAATTATTACTAGTTTATAAAGCAATTCTGCATTGTGCAGCTCTTTACAGAGTACATGGTATTGTTCCCAGTACTCCAGGCATCAATGGTAGCTCACAATGTAATCATCTAACAATTTCACAAATACTTTGGTGTGGCCTATTAAGCTGGAAGTTGCAAATAGGTAAAAGGACTGGACAAAACTGAACATGGAGAAAACAAAAGGCTTGCATACAGACTGCAGTTATACATGCAGAATATCTTCGCTGAATCCAGGTACATTTTCTATTCCAAGGATTGGTCCAATAAGGAATTTTTTTCCCTCCAACACATCCTCTGTATGCAAAAAATTATTTCCTAGTTGCAGACAACATTGGGTCCTGTTTGTGGCTCACCATTAGTCCATCCATATGGTAAGCTACCTCACTGATCAACACAGAACGTTGGGAAGGGTTTGGGTCAAGCACCAACTTTTCATAAGTACATTAATATTTGCATACTGGCGCCACTAACGCAATCCATGCACCAGCAGAATTTTGTTTTCGGAACATTTGTTCGATTTTCTACTAGTTATTGGGGTCAAACAGACAATTGTTTTCAACTATACTGATGAAATATTTTTTTTTTTTTTTTTTAAAAGGAGCAGGATAGAAGAATTTCCTCACACAAATGAAATTCTAACAGTGAATGTGGTTTTTGCTCAGCAAACTTCATTCCTATCCAAAGCTGAATGTCTAAATCAAACTAAATTTTGACTGACATGTCAAGTCTCTAAGGCAAGGGTCTCAAAGTACAAGCCCGCGAACCAGTACTATGTGGCCTGCAGCCATCTGACAAGTCAGGCACACAGTCGCAGACCACGAACCTGACTTGCAGGAGCAGCCACTTGGTCTGCATCTCTGTCGAATGCAGACCGCATAGCTGATCTGTCAGTGCCTGCACAAAGGATCTGACTCTTTCGGCCGCCGTTCTGACAGCCTTCAATGAACGCCGGCTGAAAGGATGGATTAGCAAGGTCTGCACCAGAGCATTTTTTTATGTC
>NW_017306677.1:1028634-1032959 GCF_000935625.1 Nanorana parkeri
GGGATGTGTCTTCAACTGGGGAGTGCATTCTTCTATGTGTGCGGCAGGGGAGCATTAATTTGTGTGTGTGTGGGGGGTATTATTCTGTGTGTGCTATGGGGGGGTGTATTTTATGTGTGCAGGGGGGGTATTATATTGTGTGTGGTTGTATTCTTCGGTGTTTGTTTATATTAGTCTGTGTCTGGACTTTGCGTATTCCTGCAGCAGAAATCCCTAATCTGCAGTTTACAAGAGGCAACTGTCACCCATTCAAGTTAATGATCAGGTGACAACCACTGCATGTAAAAAGATTACAAACAATCACTCTCCCTGGACACATGATCGATGCATCCACAGAGAGTGAATGATTTCTAACTGCATGTAATCCTATCACATACCATTATATGCGGTATGCAGGCGTTTACATGCAGCTGCTGTCACCTGATCCTTAACTTGGTGACAACTGACGCTTGTAAACACTTGTAACATGCGCAGACATTAACACTGGTATTATATATTATTTAAATTTTATTTTGAAACATGAAATTTGGCAAGCGGCCCCAATGGGACTAAAATTGTACTGACACGGATGTATGATATGGAGAAGGACAGAGAAGGGGCCAAGCAACAGTGAATTGTTTTTACATAGGTAAGTGGTGATGTTATTCAAAAACAGACTCTGTGTTTTTGAAGTGTTTTGAATGTCATCAGATCAAGGAAGAACTTCATCCAAGTATAAAAAAAACACCCTTCATTCCAGTTATGTCTTTAAAATGTACATTAAAACGCATTTTAGGTTTTAGGTGCTAGTATAAGCACCTAAAATCTGTCGGCACCTTTCTGACCAGCATCCCTCAATCAGCAAATGGAAGTAGAAAGTCCGAAAATTGTCGGCCGAACAGAGCGAGCAGCCAATAAGCTTTTTGCCTGTTTAGGTATTCTGACAGCAGACGCCAGCGCAGGAGATTCCTAGATCAACGCTCGGAAGCATTGATGGAGGAATCTGTTCCTGAACGAAGAAATATAACCATGTATACCAGACTTAAGGGGTAAGAAAAAATCTCAGTTTTGAGTGGATGGGGAAATCCCCCCCAACCAGGCTATTGTATTCTGACAGTGGAGGGTATACCGCTGTCAGAATACCCAAACAGGGACTTCAGCTGTTCGGCTGAGTTTTTTTCAGATCGGCTCCTTTAACAAAAAGTAAATTGATGAATCAACTTTTGCTGAATGGAGGCGTGCCGAATCTCAGCCAAGTTGGCCAAAATTCCCCCCAGTGTATGGTCAGTCTGAACCTCAGCAGCAGTCCTTTTCATAGACCACTGATCAGACAGGTGACATAAAAAAACTGCAAAGCTACAACAGGAAATATTGGTAACACCCTGCTGGTTATGCAGTATAGTTGGGTGTGTGAACCACTCGAGCATCTCAACAGAACGATTTTTTAAAGCAAAAAACAGTCAAACAAAAGTAATTTCACTTTTTACTTTGTGCTACAGGTAAACAGCAAAGTAACAAAAGAAATACAAATAAAAGCAAAAACCAGCAGTTTTTTCTGGTTCAGCCTTGTGGGCCAAACACTGGTCGAATTTAAGACCGACCAGTGTACGGCAAGCCTAAATAAGTTTGCAAATATATCATTTGTACCATTTAAATCTAGTATGGCTTTCTGTATCCGTAGGCCTCATTCACACTTGGGCTCCTATGTATAGCTTTTCTAAACACAGGAGATGTTATCTGGAAGATATAAACAACCTTTATGCTTCCCAAATCACTTTTTTCTGCATTTACTATAGATCTTCCTGCTTTAGGGCTTGCACACACTATATACAGTACGTTCCAGCACTTTTAGCTGCTGGAACGCACCCTGGCCGGCTTCCTGCATTCAGGGGTGGGAGGGGGCATGGCGGTGCCATGAAGTCAATGGCACTGCAGCCATGCTCCACGCCCGCAGTGCGATCACACGCACCAGAACGCATAACAAAACAATGCTTGTGTTCCGGTCCAGTGCGATCTGAAAAAATGCTCCAATGACATGGTGTGACAATGGTATGAGCAAGCCAAAGGGCTCGTTAACACCATGTCGGGCTCATGTCCAGACCAGTTTTTTCCCGGACCAAAAAAGCATCCCAATGTATCCCTATGGTATTTCTGGGCTCTGTTTACACCGACGCAGTCTGTTCCGGTGCAGATCAAAAAAATTGCTGCTCGTCAGTGTTCCTTACTTTTCTTGTCTGAATGATTGTACAGCGCTGCGGAATATACTGGCGCTATATAAATAATTCTAATTGCCCAGCACAGTGCTGATACGCCGATCCTGACACATTGCACTTTTTTGTTGTTGTTAGTACTTTATTGAAATGTCACAAGTGACATTTCATTCAGTTCTATGGGCACAACAAGGCGCAAGTCAGTTCTGCGCCACATCCTGCTGCAAAAAAAAAAAAATAAAAAAAAGTACTGCATGTCGTACTTTTTTTTAGGGCACACCACCACATTCCGAACGCAACGTGGTGATGTGAACCAAGCCTGTCCGTGACAAGGCAATTTGTCTTGTCTTGCATTTGGGCTGTGCTGGAAACAACGGCCAGCGCAGCCCCAACACATATAGTGTGAATGGACCCCAAGGGCTCATTCACCCGGGAGTCGGCCAGCACGTACAGCTCCGTGCTGCATGCACGGCCGTATCGGGCAGCTCCCGGGAAGGACAGGTGCCGCGCATGAGTAGTACGCAGCCCGTCCTTCTCTATGGGACGTGGCCGTACGCCACGCTCACAGGATGGATCCTGTCTGCGTCCGAACAGGGACACACGCCCTCGTACGGACCTGCACTTGAGGCGTGCATAGGGGGCGTATGGTCCAATAGAGAAGGACTAATCACACATCACCCCTGTCCTTCCCGGAAGCTGCCCGATATGGCCGTGCAGGCAGCACAGAGCTGTACGTGCCGGACGATTACCATGTGAATGAGCCCTAGACCTGTTTAGCCGCGTATAGCGTTTCTAATTGGATCCCCAACAAACCGAATTCTATTTTCTCTAAACGCAGCTAAACTGGCCACACCTAAAACGCAATTAAATGCGCAGTTTGAATTATACCATTTAAAAATCATTACCTGCATTTATATTTGTTTACAAAAGTAAACAAAATGCTTATAAACGCAGGTTTGACACTGCAAGAATGAATAAGTACTAACAATAGATACTTGCAGTGATTTTCAGTCTGTATCCCCCATGACATAATACTTGTGGATATCAGTCTTCAGAGCTCTTGGCTTCGGTGCACGGCTGGGTACCCCACATTTAGTAGTGATGAAAGAAGCTCTATTTATACAGATTCCCTCCTGCCAGGGATGCAGCATGTGCGAGACAAATTTAGGGAAGTCTAAATATTTCAGTTCTTTTAGATATCACTGCATTACATTTATCCAAGTGTGATGGCTAAATAAAGTAACAAAGTAGCCGACAGCTACTAAGCATTTGTAACCCAATCACTTTGCTGCAACCAATATAGAATATAAATTACCACTGGAAAGATTATTTCTGACATCATAAGGTTGCCATGGCAGCCTAATGTCAACCTTAATCAGATAAAACGCATAGATACAGATTTCTTGCATTATCAGACCCCTATACCTCTAGATTACCAATGTATTGAGGAACTAGGGCTGTTGTCCTCCTCAACCTGATTTTCACTTCCATTCTCAAATCAGCATAGAGGAAAACCAAACGGGTAATCGAATTGGTTGCCGTTGACAAAAGAACCACTTTTGTCTGCGCCAGTTCTCATTACTCATCCACAAATCGATGCAGAACGCGGTCACATAGGAGAACGTGTTTATATAAAAGTAAATACAAGCACTGTATATGATGTGACCGCACAGAGCCAGTTAATACTGGAAACAGAACTGTCATTACACTTTTTATTTCCAAGAGAAAAGCCTGCTGAGATACACAAAAAAAAGAAGTGCTGCACGTTTTCTAAAATACAGTTTACATGCAAACAAAGAGGTATTAGGAATGGTTTCCATATAGAGCCATACACACCCACACAGGATGATAAACAGGTTACATACTGCACTCCCTGGCACCGGATTCCTGCTTATTCCAGCAATAATATTTTGTTCTATTGCAGTACAGAAATCCTGTGCATCTATTCATTCCTAATGGTGAGCGCGTAATCTACGTAGCTTAATGTACAAAACAGTGATTAACTGCCAAAGACACACGGCCACATCCGCAATGAAGGCTTTTCTTTGCTGAAACTTGTCCTGCTGCTCGGGGACGATAAAGAAATTGCACAGAAAGGACGGTTAAAGACATTCACACACACATGCAGCCCCCCCC
>NW_017306677.1:1033375-1034099 GCF_000935625.1 Nanorana parkeri
AATAAATATGAATAACTGGAAGCCAGATTGCTGCTAAATAAAATCACTGGGTGCTCTTAAAGAGCAGATCAGGGCAGAGCAGGGAGGGGGCAGGATGCAGAAAAGCCCTCTACGGACTCTCTCACCTAGCTCTGAGCTCCCATGGACGGGCAGCAGGGGTATCCACATGCATCCTGAGTCCCTGAGGCTGTAGGTGCCACCGGGTCTTGCGGCAAGGATAAAAAGGAGCGTGCTCTGGCTTGGATGCTGCGGTTAAAGGGCCCTGCAGCCACAGACTGACAACTACAGCAGACGGCACTGGCTTAAGATGGCGATGGAGCAAGGCCAGTTACCAGGGAGGTTATACAGCCCCATCAGCCACCCCCCTCCTCTTTCACACTCATTCAGCCTCACTTACCCTTCCTCTTGGCCTCTTCGCTGAAGACATTCTTAATCTCCAAGGATTATTTTTTTCCCTCTATAGGCAACCCCCCCCCTTCACTTCAAAAACTTAACCCCCCCACCTCGAAACAGCCTTCAAAAGCCAGGCAGAGCAAGGATCAGGCATCTCCCATTCGGGAGCAGCAACCTTACACAGCAACTATACATTGTGTATGCTGAATGTTATTATATTTTTTTTCTTCCTCCTGATGAAGCTAGAAGGAGGGGGGGATGGAAGAAAAGGAGGGAGTGGGGGATTCCGCTCTGTGCCTGCGAACAAATTCAGAAGCTGGGAACCGATATA
>NW_017306677.1:1034221-1036797 GCF_000935625.1 Nanorana parkeri
CAAAATGCATCAGTATGAATATTAGAGATGCCGATTAAGAAGAAAAAAAAAAGAAGAAGAAAAAAAAATTATAAACAGGGCCCCAGTGAAGGTGAACAGCCGGGAGAGGGCGCCAAGCCGCACAGTTTGTCTCCTATTCCTCCTGGTTCACTGGTTTAACCACTTCACTGCAAAGCGTAGGAGACGAGTATTTTTTACATTTCACCTTTCTTCAAAAGGTGAAATGTACACTTTTGCCTTCTGCATGACCCAAGCGTGAAGGATCTGCCTAAAATCTATCTCCAGTTATGTACTCATCAGAACCTGTATTGTAATGACGGCATGTTTACCTTTCATTGTCCCGTACCGCAGAATGTGATAAATAAAAGTTAAGCTGGTCATACACAAGTAGATTTTTGTATGAACGGTTACACAAAAAATCTGGTCAGAACATTTATTTAATGTCATCAGAGACCTAACAGATTGCCTTCGAATTTCATTTGATTGACACAGTCGATTAGGGAAATGAATGCAGTTTCCTAAACGAAAACCAAATTCACTTTTAGAATTTCAGTTGAGAAAGATTTCTTTTTTTTTTTTGTGGCTGAAAACGATTGCCGATTTAAGTCCATTAATGGTGGCCATACATTGTTAGATTTTCATTTGAACAGGCTCGTTGCTGCCACGCTCCTTCGATTATACCTAGAATTCCCCATCAAGCATAGTCATCAAATGTCGATTTCGGAAATACGTTCGTTTAATACTAACCAACCAATTTTTGACAAACAACTGAAATATTGACCTGGGCAGAGAAAAAGGGCTCGTCTGACCTGGGCAGAGAAAAAGGGCTCGTCTGACCTGGGCAGAGAAAAAGGGCTCGTCTGACCTGGGCAGAGAAAAAGGGCTCGTCTGCCCGGGGAAGAGAAGAGGACCTGGGCAGAGAAAAAGGGCTCGTCTGACCTGGGCAGAGAAAAAGGGCTCGTCTGACCTGGGCAGAGAAAAAGGGCTCGTCTGACCTGGGCAGAGAAAAAGGGCTCGTCTGACCTGGGCAGAGAAAAAGGGCTCGTCTGACCTGGGCAGAGAAAAAGGGCTCGTCTGACCTGGGCAGAGAAAAAGGGCTCGTCTGACCTGGGCAGAGAAAAAGGGCTCGTCTGACCTGGGCAGAGAAAAAGGGCTCGTCTGACCTGGGCAGAGAAAAGGGCTCGTCTGACCTGGGCAGAGAAAAGGGCTCGTCTGACCTGGGCAGAGAAAAGGGCTCGTCTGACCTGGGCAGAGAAAAGGGCTCGTCTGACCTGGGCAGAGAAAAGGGCTCGTCTGACCTGGGCAGAGAAAAGGGCTCGTCTGACCTGGGCAGAGAAAAGGGCTCGTCTGACCTGGGCAGAGAAAAGGGCTCGTCTGACCTGGGCAGAGAAAAGGGCTCGTCTGACCTGGGCAGAGAAAAGGGCTCGTCTGACCTGGGCAGAGAAAAGGGCTCGTCTGACCTGGGCAGAGAAAAGGGCTCGTCTGACCTGGGCAGAGAAAAGGGCTCGTCTGACCTGGGCAGAGAAAAGGGCTCGTCTGACCTGGGCAGAGAAAAGGGCTCGTCTGACCTGGGCAGAGAAAAGGGCTCGTCTGACCTGGGCAGAGAAAGGATTCCTTTGACCTGGGCAGAGAAAGGATTCCTTTGACCTGGGCAGAGAAAGGATTCCTTTGACCAGGGCAGAGAAAGGATTCCTTTGACCTGGGCAGAGAAAGGATTCCTTTGACCTGGGCAGAGAAAGGATTCCTTTGACCTGGGCAGAGAAAGGATTCCTTTGACCTGGGCAGCTTTCCTTTTGCGCATGTGTGGTGTTCTTTGGAGATTTTGTACAAATGAAAATCCCACTCATTCGTCGAATTTCAATCGGTCAGATAAAAGTTTTCCAACCTGACCGTATGAAAAAGTTTGTTCACATTAGCAAACACAAAACGCAGTGAAAGATCATTCATGTAGGATTTTCAAACGCAAGTCAAACAATGTATGGCCACCTTAACTATTCGATCATCAAACTCCAGCTTTACCTGCAGACGTGTGCCTGTTCAGATATGAAGGGGGTGCTTAGATCTGTAAATCGTATAGGGCTGCAACAACTAAATCGGTTATTGAAAAAGTTGTCAACGTTTTCAATCATCGATTAAAGGCTTCCTATTAGTTGGCCCTGTTCACGGCTCCACACACGCTGCGCCGCACCCCCTCCCCACCTCACACTCGCCTCTGCCAGACCAGCCCGCCCGCATCCACGCCTCCTCCCTGCCGCCCGCCCACATCCACGATCGGCACAGGGACGCGGGGAGAAGTAGTAAGGAGGAGCAGGTGTGGGGGGATGACAGCCGCCGATAGACAGGCCCGATCTTAGAAGCAAGTTGCTGGAAGACTGCTCAGGTAAGCCTGCACTTTCCCCCCCCACATGGTGCTCTATAATGTATTGCTGTGATCTGTATTCCTCTATAGCTGATGGTACATTGTGCTGTATATTATACATGTGAATACAAATCCCAGCAATACATTATACACTGTATGTATAATGTATTGCTGGGATTTGTTGTATTTCTCTATAGCTGGTGGTATTCTGCATTGC
>NW_017306677.1:1037720-1049880 GCF_000935625.1 Nanorana parkeri
GAATACAAATCCCAGCAATACATTATACACTGTATGTATAATGTATTGCTGGGATTTGTTGTATTTCTCTATAGCTGGTGGTATTCTGCATTGCGCTGTATAGAGGACTACAAATCCCAGCAATAATGCATTATACAGCGCAATGTGGAATACCACCAGTTATAGAGTACAACAAATCCCAGGAATAATAAATTGTACAGTGGCCAATGTTGAATACCACTAGCTATAGAGGACTACAAAACCTAGCAACAGTTCATTATACAGCGCAATGCAGAATACCACAAGCTATAGAGGACTACAAAACCCAGCAACAGTTCATTATACAGCGCAATGCAGAATAGCACCAGCTATAATGTACTATTGCTGGGATTTGTTGTATTCCTCCATAGCTGATGGTATTCTGCATTGTGCTGTATAATGTACTATTGCTGGGATTTGTAGTCCTCTACAGCCGGTGCCATTCTGCATTCATTGCTGTACAATTTTACACTTTCCATTTCACTATATTGCACACCACACTTTTGTTTTTTCTTTTTTACTTCCACCGCTCCAAGCTTGCTCCTGTGATGGACTGCAATCTCAATACAAACTAGTAGTCCCATCACTGGGGGCATTTTTTAAAAATTTATTTTATTTTATTTTTTATCCGATCAAACTTAATAATCGGCTAACTAATCGATTTTGAAAATAATCGTTAGCTGCAGCTCTAAAAATCGTATATTTTTTTTACAGTTTTGAACACAGGGGTATTGTATGGCATGGACCCATGCACACAGATGCAAATAAATAAAAAAGCATCCGCAATTTATACATGTACGCATCTATACCCATGTAAAACGCATGTACATGCACACAGGCATAAATCTGAGCTAGAGGAATGGCAGAAGATTTTTGTTACGCGACTATTCGTGTGATTACAGAGGCATGTTACTAACCATTAGATGCATTTTGTTTTCCAGCCTCTGCCAGCATCCTGGGTAGACATCAGTATATTAGTAAATGAATTGAAGCCATGTGCATGAGCCCCATGATGAGCTATGTATGACGCTCTAACTGGTTAATGTATAATATGTAAGGCAGGTAATCACAGTTGAATCTGCTGTCCCGTGATGCATGAAATTGTATACATTCTCACATACTCTTCTGTTTAATTATTTCTGCACTGAACCCACCGGGATTGTAAGAATTTGTCTGGGACTACCCTTTCACAGGGAAGGTTGGCTCTCATCAATACAAATTATTCCTGGTAAGTAATAACCACCAAGAACATTCAAATATGAAAAAAAAAACTTGTTTAAAAAGCCATTCAAGTGCCAGAAACTTCAAAAAGAAAACAAACAGGAGCGCATTCACTTTACCAATAGGGTGTGGGATGTGTAACACCCCATTCACACTGAGCGACATGGATATTGCATGTTTTTCCGCGTGATTTCGCGCTGAGCGGCTACATTGCTCGATATTGATCTACATTGCACATTTTATCGCGCTACGTAACAGGCGGCTTTTCAAGGCACAGAACTAATAGGAAACCGATCCACCATCTAGGCTGCATGACACCCAGTAAGACGTTTCTCTTATAACACATCCCACACCCAATTGGCAAAGTGAATGCACTTCTGTTTGTTTCCTTTGAAGTTTATTGCACAGGTATCCTCCGCCTGGTTCCTCAGAGCAGCTCACTTACCTATTAATCTAACACACTCCATCCACACTACCCATCTCCTTTTGAGAGCGCTGAACATGCATCTTTGTGTTATACAAGTGCCAGAAAACATTGTGGCAAAAACAACAGTGACTACCAAAACCTATCCAATCCAACTAGAGAAGTCTGTGGAGACCTGCTGGTGTCCATACACAAGTAGATCAAAGATCACACATGTCTTAGTACCTTCAAGGCCACAGACAATGGTTGTTGCCCACCAAATCTGCACGGGTGATTCACTATAAGCACTTCCAGCAATCTGAAGGGCTTACTGCAATCCACTGGAGAAGCCTTGTAAAGAACCATTCTTGTGCGTGATGCTCAAGTCAGGTATGATGCTTCGTTAAATAGTCTATATGCAGCCACTATAAACCTCGTCATACCGATGATCTAAAAATTCCTATACTCATAAAAGATCACAAAGCATTGTTACCATTTAAAAACTCTATTCTCGACTGAACTATTTTTCTTTCAAAATAATAAATATTTGAATTTGTAAGGGGGGCCTGAAATTCCAACCACAATCCCACATCTAGGACTACTCTTAAGCTGGGCATACATCTATACATTTCCTGCAGATTTTCTATGGTCAGATGGAAAAAGTGCTACAGATTCCGCCATCTACACTAAACTGTGTGGATGGAGGAATCTCCCGCTGGGCCAAGCCTCAGTATCTCGCTAGTCGGCCCCAATGTCTCTCAAAATACTTGCACGATGCCTGCATCCAATCAAATTGTTCAGGTATTTTGAGAGCGAGCGGGGCCGACTAGCAAGATACTGAAGCTTGGCCAGTGGGAGATTCCCATAGGTGTATGGCCAGCTTTACTCTTTCTAAAACCAAGAAAATCATAAAAAAAAAAAAAAAGCCGTCTGGAATAGGGTTTAAAATGAATCCCATGTATGCATGTGTATATAACAGCTTTGTGTTATATAGACCTTTCCAGCTACATAAAAACTTACCTTCACACTTGCGAATGGGGCCGGTCACATGATTCTCATGAATTGCTCAGTCAGGCTTGTTCGATCAGCTGCGGACAGGAGAAGCCGTACAATACAATGACAGCTGCCAACACCCACAGCCGTTCGCAGGGTAATCGCGCATGCTGTGATTACTTGCAAATGTCCATAACCGGCTGTGGGTGCCGACATTGTCATTGTATTGTACAACGCCTGCGCAGTTGATCGAATAAGTGTCCCTGAGACTCATATGAACGGCCCCATTTGCAAGTGTGAACAGGGACTTAACTAGAAGTCACCATAGTAGTACTTTACAAAGGGCTATGGTCAGGAATTTCGCTCAGATCCCAGCACAGAATGCTGGTGCGGGAGCAAAATAAATTTAAAGCCCATTTTCAGTTTTGAGAAAACTCCGCTATATGTTTCCCATTCACACATCATACCCACTTTATAAAATATTTCTTACTTTTCTAGATATCTTTTGAGCAGGCCTTCAGGCAGACTGCAAGCTATTCTGAATAATTTAAAAGTGAGAGTAGAAGGGAACAAAGTGGGGACAGACTCTGTTTCCTGTCATTAACATACAATGCAGAGCACAAGCCCTGAGATCTTTAACCCTTTGCTAGGACAGACAGTGTTCAAATCTAGTTTCCAACTGATAAGATCTGCCAGTACAGTAGAGACAGTGTTAATTATGACAAACATTAACTCCCCACCCCCTCCTTAACATTACATAGCAAGAGAAAAACTTTACTTTTGGAGTTTTCAGAAAAGAGCAGGTAAAAGGTAAGCAGCAATTTCTAAATATTGAATTTGGGTGCAATAGTGAAAATGTACTTTAAAAATATATAGTGCTGGCCATGGGGGAATGAAAACAAATCTGTGTCATTGCCTTGAATGGGCAAAGTCAGGTTTGCTTACAGGTATACCTGTACAAGAGAATAATGAAGTCTTCAATTGCTGACCTCTCCTTTTTTTTTTTTTTTTTTTCCCATGGTTGGCGTGCTGATGTTTGGCTTCAATGTTGAGCACCTCAGTTGAAACGTATAGAATTCTGCCATCTGTTACCATCACTATAAGCAACGCTTTATTATTCTGTTCGCAATGGCTATAAAGAGTGCAGTTTAGAACTACAATCTCTATAGAATTCTGACACGTTTCATACCCTTATTTACAATATGCTTGTGCCAGATCTGTCACTCAAGAATAATAAAGCAATAGAAAGCTGAAATCAGGAAGGGTATTTTGTTATTTACTGCAGAAATTACATACGCCGCCTCTTCTGTAAAAGCTTCTTACTTCCCTGTTCGCAAACTACTTTAGAATATACTGCACATATGCAGCTCAGTGTGCTCGCTTAGCTACGCTACGAATGCATAGATTGAGGAATGCCCGCTGTTTCTTTTTGACAGCGCCGGCTCACTGGCTGCCGGCTCTGTT
The DNA here is from genome assembly GCF_000935625.1 of Nanorana parkeri. NCBI lineage: Eukaryota > Metazoa > Chordata > Amphibia > Anura > Dicroglossidae > Nanorana > Nanorana parkeri. The sequence goes on from NW_017306677.1 coordinate 1,041,820, forward strand.
CGTACAAAGATTTTCCGACCGGCTCCTCCTGATTAAGGATGGGCTCGGGCGTGTTCGCAGCTCCACGTGCCGAGCCCACCAGGAAGCTGACAGCGCCAATCACAGGTACTGATACATTTTCTCGGCCCGCAGCTGCAGAGATCGGGAAATGTGCCTGTGATTGGCGCCTCGCGCTGTCAGCTTCCTGGAATGCTTGGCAAGTGGAGCTGCGAACACGCCCGAGCCCATCCTTACTCCTGATCAGGGAATGCCTCAATCAGGAGTAGCCGGATGGAAAAGAACCGGACAAAACGTGCACAGTTTATGGCCACCAACAATATTGTCGGGACTCTTCTCTGCCCCATCAGCTGATAGCGGGCATTAGAACTCTACGTGTTGTTTTTGGGTCCCAGGAGTACATTAGTAAATGTACTCCTGGAACGCAAAAGAGAAGTAAAGCCCCCCCCCCAAAAAAAGGGGGGGGGGGTTGGCTTTAATTATTTTAGGTCCCGTTCAGATGAGCAGCAAGGGGGGGGTAAAAACAAGCTGTTGATCTGCACTTGTACTGCCCCTCTAAAAAGCTTAAATAGCAGCTGATCAGGCTTGTAAACATGGCACACGCAACCGCGCACCATGGTATTGCAATTGAAAGTCACCACTGAGATTAAAAACAAAAACGCATTCAGGAGGCAGCATTATCCCCTCCTGAATGCCAGGCAGTTACTGCTGTACCACCCTCTGAAAATCGATCCACCACAACTCACCTTTCAGTGGGACGGTGGAGCCTGCCACCCATCCCGTCCCCTTGTTGTTGTCATTACGAGGGGTGTCATTCTCAGTTTTGATATTTTAATACATTTTTCATTAGAAAGAAGTTCAGTAGAAGTGACTACACATAATTTCAAACAAGGAGAGAGAGAGCGCATGCTGATGGGGAAGAACAATTTCACTGCAGAAATCCCTGAGAGATAATGATGGCTGAAGTGCTGTTATTTATACATTAGTTAAATGCAATCATTTCACCTAATTATTTTAACTAATTGCTAAAATGAGCAGATAAATTTGGATATTCACAGGCCTACTATGATCAAATGCAGATGGCAAAAATGAACACAGCCCGAGCGCCTATGGTAATGGAAAAAAAAACAAAGCGGATACCAGTGAACCGAAGAATGGAAAGTGGAAAACAATGATCAGAAGCCTTGGTCCACAACTCCAAAACCCCTTTAAAATAAATCAAACCAGTTTTCTCCAACCCTCTTTAGAATGCCACCCACGCTACAAATACCATTATTGGCCATATTCCATCTTGGCAGTGCAAAATACAAGAACTTCATTAACGGTATGTATATGTATGACAGTTTCGTAGAATCGCTGGAATGCTTCTTGAACAAACAAGGATGTTCTGGCAACAATTTAAAAGGCAGATCACATTTTTTTTCAAACTACATTCCATGTTTAGCTTCAACATATGCAATGTACACAGCAAGAGTTTACAATGATGATCATAGGTACAGGTTCTGGTACTTCTGATGACATTTTGGTTTAAGATAACTGAACTTGAAGTACACAGCGGCCGGCTCACTGGGTATGGGTAGTGCCACTACTGAAATAAGTGTTGCCTGCAGCTGCCTTGGAATCAATAGTTACTAAACCTGAACAAGTATTGAGATAAATGTAAGTCCTTCTCAGACTTGGACAGACTGAAGCTTGAAACAGGTCAACAACATGTGTCTGTCATGACAGGTGTACTTTAACAGGAGGCACCCAACACTGGATGATGTCCCTTACCCGTATTCAGAAGAACAGTCGATCACAAGACTCTTACCTCTTCCTTTTCACTGCTGGCTACACTGGCAAAAATGTCCCCAGTAGGAAAGTTAAACTGGTGAGGAGAACCTAGAAGTCACATATAGTGCTACACTGAAGAACACCAGCAGAGGTATTTACAGTAGACACTTCTTCGGACGCAGACAATGGAAGTTAGAGAAAGAATGAAGTACCCACTGCACTGCAGAAGTAGACATTACCAGTGGCAGTAATAGGGAGATCCTACAAGTGGCACTGAAGACTGGATGTAAATATCGTTGGAACATATATAAAACTACTACACAATTTTGTCATTAAGTGCTCATTCAAACATGAACATGTTGATGTCCTCTGCAATGAGCATACCCATGAAATATTAACAGGCCACTAATGCATACTCATAGGTCAAAAACTTGCCTGCCTACCCCAATTTCTGCACCCATCAGGTATAAAAGGGTGCATTTGCACATTCGTTGATCATTGTGTTGACCTATTAAGTCTAATAGGTTCCCACAAGACTGAGAGATTGAGATTGAGCATAACCGGAAAAACAATGCATATTCAGTAAAATAATGTTAGGCACAAAGTGCTTCATGCAAAGTTCTCTAACCCAGGCCTGGACACCTAGAACTAGAAGCCAGCTTTAAAAACCAAGAAGCCAGCATTACGCAACCTGCATATGACCATACAGATAAAAAATATCTTGCGTTGTAAGAGTGCAAAGCACCGCCCTCACCGCTGCTACATGGGCACCAGCCTGTACCCGTTTTTGCACGTGTACTGGTCTGACCAAGCCCTTACATTTATCAGTTGCCTCTCATTACAGAGGTCTGTCTGCAATAAATGAGTGGCTATTGAGTGTTAACCCAAGACAACTCTACCATATGATAAAGTCACCTGGGACCATTCATAGCCATAAGGGACTAGTTTGGGCATTTATGAAGCACTACTGAATGTCTCAATGCAATGCTAATCTTTCAGGGGTCCATACACACAAGGAAAAAAGTGGTTTCATGTCCACACCCCTGCTCTGGCTTGTGCAGCTTTGATGGCCTTTTTCCTCTTCAGTTCCCAGCTTTAGAGGAACAGGAGTAGAACAGCCCCGGCATTTCTGTGCCCACTTCCCTGCCAGAACGAGGAGCAGTTTGGCAGAGGGGAGATCGCTAGAAGAGGAGCAGCGCTCCTGAAGGTTTTATCTACATTTATACAGAAGTGTTCATGGCAGCTCATGTACATGTAGTAAAAATCCTATGCTGTCAATGGGCCGATCACCAGTTGTTTGTTTTGTCACAATTGCGACCTGGCAACCGGGTATTGTTCATCCCTGCTCTAACCTCAGCAATTAGAACCATCGTCTACTGGGTCTTACTTTATTGAGGTGAGCTTTCATAGGTTGCTGAACTTTTAATCCTTTATTACCAAAATCTGTTTATTGAATAAGCCTGTTTCCTATCTACATTGCCAGAACTCTTTAGGGAAGACATCTAGTTCACCTGGAAAAAGTGAGAACATTGTCTGAGAGTTCCACAGCTACTATAAGAAGCAGGCATATATTTCATAAATTCAGCATCAACCATGTGATTCCAAATATTCCTCCCGTTACATAAAATATTGTTTCAAAAAACCATGATGACCCTCTATCCCTTTAAATCTCCTACACAGCTGTGGAAAAACATTACCAGCTGTCTTTGGCTATTCTTTTCCCGGACAACTTTACAAAAAAAAAAAAAAATGAAACAAAATATGTTTTAACACAGCAAATTTAAAAAAAAAAAAAAAAAAAAAAATCTACGTATTGTAAAACACATCGGGGATCACATGGAGTTTCCAGATTATAAAAAAGGCAAAGTTATTTAATACAAGACATTAAACCCAGAGGTGACTGAATAGTCTTTTTAATTTCATAGCATGAGGTACATTATTCTTGTATAATCTTGGAAGAATGTTGATAAATGAGAAGCAGAAATAGGTTGTAATGAGTACAGTAAATGGGATGAGGGAGCCTGGGATTTTCCAGCGTAAATAGGACTTTACATAACCCTGGATTTTGAAGCTCCCTGGGTACCAATGAAGATATTTAAAGGCATGTGCAGGATTCAATATATCAGGCCTTTCATGCATCAGGATTCTATAGGGCTAGCACTTATAAAACCAAAATGTTTTTAAGGGTTAAGAAACGTCCCCATAAGGAAAAGGAAACCTTATGCATGCAGATGCGCTCCTAAAAATACTATGAAAGCCCAACTCCGGCGCAGCCCCACTGCAAGGGTTAACTGCTGTTTATGTCCAGGAGACAGAAAATAGCTGATTTACTTACCTGATCCCTGCTACCTCCGGGCTGCTGGACCAGTCCCCGCAGATTCTTCTCCTCTTCACTCTGGCAGTCTAAAGACCACCGACGTCATCAAGTACAATGTAGGTTTCATAGCACTTGTGACAGTCCGCAGTGTCAGAGTGCTGACTTGTGTGAGCGGGGATCAGGTAAGTAAAACAGCTTTTTCCTGTCCCCTAGACAAAACAGAGCAGTTTCCCTTGCAGTTGGCATCTCCCTTGCAAGCGGAAACTTTTGATTTCCCTGGACTTGGCATTTAAAGATAAATCTATCTTATAGGCCCCATTCACACCTATGCGTATTGTAATATGCGCGTCTGTCGCGCGACCGTCACGCGTTTTTTTACCGCGATTCGCGGTAAAAAAGTTGCGCGATTCCAAAGGCTACTTTGCAGTATCCAAATGGAAAACGCCCAACAAAACGGACCAATACGCAGCAAAAACGCTCCTGGACCTTTTCATGCGTGGGCCGTTTTGTAGTGCGTTCGGGACGGGCGGAAATACGGACAGGTGGGAACGATACCATTGACTACCATGCCATTTATTTTTTTGACCGTTTTGTAGAGCGTTCATCGAGCGTAGGACGCGCTACAAAACGGTCAGGTGTGAATGGGGCCTAAATGCCAAGTCGCTCCGTTGACATACAGCCACGGGGAGTCTCTGATCATTCACCCTTGGTGTTTACAATGGTCTTGGGTTCCTCCAATTCTTAAGGTATATGGCATTTTAACCCTTTTTGGTTGTCCTTATTTTCGGCTCCAGAAAGATATCCATTTTATCTGTGAATAGCGGCACGGCATTGGAGTGGGTGGTGTGGGATGCGCCATAGCCTATCTTCGTGGCATTTTTATTGAAGAGATTAGCTCTATAAAATCTGCTTCTACATACGAGTTAAAGGGGGCCCATGGTACTGTTCTAAGAGCAGAGGCAAGCTATGTGGAAAGTCCAACTCAAGAGCATTTAATTAAATGGCTTAAGCTTCAGAGAGAGGTGCAGTCTTTGCTCTAAGAGAGCGCAAAATAAAACATGTTTTTGGAAGCGTATCTCCTCAGCAGAGGGAGGCCCAGCGGGTAAACTTTAGGCCCATCTCGTCCACTCCCAGTCAGCTATTTTTCAGGTTAGTGCACCTTGACACCCTAGGGGACAGGTATGTGCAAGTACTGAAGATATTGCTAATGTTTTATTATATGTATTATAGAGATCTATATACATCTAGGGCCAATTATTGAGAGGAAGAGCTCCTACAATATTTGAATAAGATTGTTCTGCCAGTCCTTTCTGATTTTGATAGAAGGTCCTTGGATGACCACATTACTCTTACGGAGCTTGAGACGGCAGTAGCCAGCTTTTCTAATACTAAAGCCCCTGGAACTGATGGTCTGCCTATAGAGGTTTATAAAACATTTGGCCCCGTGTTACTTCCAGCACTTCTTGATGTGTTTAAATCTTTAGTCTCTGGTAAACTTCCTTTGTCCATGTATCAGGCCATATTGGTGGTAATTCCAAAGAAAGATAAAGATCCTTTGCTGCCTGAATCTTATAGACCTATTTCGCTGCTCACTACAGATGTGAAAATATTGGCAAAGGTCCTTGCCAATAGGTTTAATAAAGTCATCTCTTCCATAATACATCCAGATCAAATGGGCTTTATGCCAAACTCCTCTACTGCGATTCATATTAGGAGGGTATTCCCCAATATGCAGGTTCCATCAGAATCTATGGGGAATAGGGCTTTGTTGGCCCTTGATGCAGCTAAAGCATTTGATAGTGTTGAATGGTCATATCTTTGGGATGTCTTGCGTAAATTTGGGTTTGGCGAGACCTTTTGCAAATGGGTAAAATTGTTGTATGGAAGTCCTACTGCATTGATTCCTGTTAATAACCATTATTCACCATCTATATCTTTGGATCGTGGCACCAGGCAGGGATGACCCCTGTTGCCGCTCCTTTTAGCAGTGGGGATAGAGCTCTTAGCCTGTCTGCTATGTCAATCTGTGGAGTTGACTGGGTTCCGGAGAGGTCTGCTGGAAGAGAAAGTTGGCCTCTATGCGTATAACACCCTTTTGTTTCTTGCAGACACTAATTCCTCTCTTGTAGGGGTGATGGCTTTGATTTCAGAATTTGGTGACTATTCGGGACTGTGGATTAACTGGGACAAGTCTCAGTTGCTTCCTCTAAACCCCTTGCTGGCCCCCTTAATCCTCTCTTTAGCCCATATTAAGATAACTTCTCATATCAAGTACCTAGGGATTGCAATTTCTCACAATATTGTGGAGTACCCTTCACTGAATCTCTCTCCCCTGATCTCCAGTCTCAATCTAGGATATGGTATCGGCTCCCCCTGTCAGTGGTGGGCTGTACCAATCTCCTGAAAATGATTTGGATGCTCCAATAGCTATATCTATTGTACAACGCCCCCTGCTGGTTGCCTTTATCTTTTTTTCATAGGATGAATGCATTGTTTAGAGACTTTTTTTTTGGAAGAAGAAATATTCGAGAATTAAAATTGAATATTTACAATACTCTAAATGATGGTCGGCCTTGCAGCTCCGAACACAGGGATACGGTATATTATTTGGCCACTCAACTACAACACATAGCTGGCTGAGAGCAGCGGGATTGCTTATCTTCTTTTTTGCAAGGTGCATACCCTCTATATACTTTGGACACCTCTGCTTATTTACAGAGTAGAGCCCGACTACCAACATTATATTTGACTGGAAAGCTCTGGCATACATTTAAAACAATTTGCGTTTTTTCTGGATATACGAGATATACTCCCTTATGGCATAAGAAATCTTTGCTGGAGTTTTAGAAGTTAGAGGGGTTTCATAGATGGGAGAAAGCAGGGGTTCTTACACTTTTTCAACTTTACTCTGAGGGAGATCTTAAAGTGACATTAAAGTCTAGCTGCCCTGTCTAAAGGTGCTCATACACCTTGCGATTATCTATGATAATCGTGGGAAATCCCGCGATTGTACGACATCTGCTACTGTAAGGTCGCACGACTTTTGTCTTCAGAGCATGTTCGAAAACCCGCCGAGAATCGTACGATTGTCGACGGGTTTGTGGCATGCTCGTAAGACAAATGCTGAAAGGGCCGGTGTGCGCAGCCCTCAAGCACGATCTGCCTGTCCAAGATGGACAGATTACGTTTTTTTAAATTACCTTACAACCTTGCGAGGAGGTTCATAGCAGTGAAGTGGGCTTCTCCATATTCCCCCAACAAAAGACGGGTGGATTGCGGACATGAGTAAATATATTCTGTTTAAAAAAATACACAAATTGATTGCACCAGAATATATGTAAATTTGACATAGTCCCAATGGTTAGAGGTTATACGTTTTTCTTCTGTGGTTACATAACGTTGTTGTACGTAACTACTTAGTATTCTATTAGGAGAATTATTATTCTGGTTATTTATAGGAGTAATGATGCTAGTGTGAGTTATAGGGTTAATATTAGTCCCATGTAACGACTCTCTGGAAAAATTTTCTGTTGGGAATTTTTTTGTGCTATTGTGTTTTTATTTGTCTTTGTTCATATGGTATTGTACCATGGTATGGGGAAAAAAAAGCATAAATAAATTCTAAATTAAATAAATAATAATCCCCCCAAAAATCCTTTTAATTTCTATGGCCCTGTTTACAACTGAGCAATTTGTGGCAACAAGCAACACGCCTGTCGCTGGAAAAAGTACAAGAGCTCGTTTTGGCCCCAAAGACTCCATAGGAAACGCTTGAAAATGCGCATTTGCTGCGTTTTTGTGTGCGTTCAACACGCGTCTGCCGATTAACTTAAATCAGCTAGAATCGGCTCACAGAAACGTGCAACTTGATTTATGCACATAAACCACGTGTAAAAATGTCCATCAAAAACGCATGCAAAAACGCTGTCGCCTAGGTGTGAACCCAGCCTTCAAATGGATCGAACACCAAAGCC